>NW_019396027.1:325500-374527 GCF_000591075.1 Eurytemora carolleeae
ATGGCAGTGCAGTATCATTGTCACGTGATACAGATGTGACAATGATACTGCACAGCCATTGGTTGAATTTTTCTGATTATGTGATACAGACGTATCAAATATTCAATTATATCTATCAAAAATGAAAAATTATCAAATTGAAATTATTGAAATTAAGAAGCAAACATGAGTTTTTCAATCTACTCTGGGATATATCGTTTTAGGATTGGTTGCGTATTTGCTGAATATGATCTGTTTAAAACTTAGTATCTTATACCAAATCTCACATACATGAGTTTTGGTATACACAGTTTTATATCAATTTCTCGAGACCTAGGAACATCAGATTAAACTCTTTTAGGTCTCAATCAGCTCCTCAAGTTCTTAGGTTTCAGCCTATACCCCCTTTCATTTTCCTTTACAGTCCCTTTAATATGTTAATATTTTGTTAAAAACCAATAAAAATAAATTTTGCGTTCTGGATTTTAATTACAATTATATCATATACGAGGTACACTACTTTTAATATGCGATAGTGCAGGAGGAAAATGTAAAATGTAGATGATACGGGTTGATAGTGCAGGAGGAAAATGTAAAATGTAGATGATACGGGTTGATAGTGCAGGAGGAAAATGTAAGATGTAGATGATACGGGTTGATAGTGCAGGAGTAAAATGTAAAATGTAGATGAGACGGGTTTGTAACAAACATGAATTATTACAATTATGCATGTTAAGTCGCACTCACTTAGCTTTAAAATGATATTTTTTAATCAAAATGATATAATAAAACATAAATATTTCCTTACAAACGTTTTTCCCTCGAATTTTTGTTTAACTCCTGTACTACAAATCATAAATGTTTCCTCTTTTCCTATTTTTATTCATCAAATCAGCCTTTGCAGGGCTGTTTGACTTTCAAACTTAGTAATTAAAGAGTTTAGATTTTTTACAAAATAAATTACCTTAAATTATCAACGCAAGCCATTGCGGTGATATGATTAAAATGTTTGTGCCACTCTACTGCCTGTTAATAATAATTGAAATTTAATCTTATTTTTAAATACTTTGAATACTAGCAACAATTAATGCAAACAAAATTTCTTCAGTTACTTCACAAAGTGTAACTTCCTAAATAAATTTTACTTGAGAAGGGAAAGCCACAAAGAGGCCAAGAGCAGATCGTTGTGGTTAGTTTGGGACTCAATGTGTAAATTTTTACATAGAAGCCTTTGCCTGTACTTTGATAGGAATAATTTCACACTTTAAGGTGTTGAGGCGTCTCCGGCTAAAATAAAGGCTGAGCGCTGCTCTATAACAGGCTGAGAGTAATGATCGCTACGGCTAGAACAGACTTAGGGTCAATAACTGAGACTGGAACAGCCTAGGGAGCAAGTTGGATATCCAAGAAACTTCTCCAGAAAAAAATTCCTTTTGGGAAATTGACACTTAAAAAGCTGTACATAGACGCCTTGGAAAGATGCTCTTTTTAAATTATCACATGGGAAGAAGAATGAAAAATAGTATCATAAATTGTTGTGTCGAGGCCAAAAAAATAAAAATCTTTAGAGAACAGCTATCAGCTGAATTATGTATAAAGCTTCCAATGCAAAATCTAGTTTAGAATATTCACCTTTACTCTTTTATTCCTAGAGAAGACCAGATCGGAAAGTGAAAGAAATTCGATCATTTGAGTTTCTATCTTTTCCTCAACATGGTCTCTCAGATAAAACTGTTCTACGTCTTCACGTATATTTCCCATTATATCTCCCTAAAAAATAATCAAAGATGTGAATAACATTTTTATTGATTTGAAATTGTTCATTTATCATTTCTTTTACCTCTGATTGAGCCATCTCAATTAGATTTTCAGCTTTAGTGATAAAGCTTTTAAATTTGTCAGATGACATAGCTTTCCTCATTTCATCATCGGAAAACGATCTGGATTCATATTGAATGTAAACACTCTTTGGATGAGTTAAATGGGTTTGAGTTCCGTTTTCCATTAGAATAGGAACAGCTTGCATTCCTCTCTCCATTGACCTAACCTCACTCCATTTAGTAGCATCCTGAACATTTAGTATTTTTGATACAAAATATAAAAGAGTTTTTAAAAACTGGTCCAAATCTGCCGGCACAGATTTAAACAAAGTAGATAATGACAGGATGATGAGTAGATGATGAGTGGGAGTTGGGTCAAGAGCTTGAAGTTCAAGAATGAGAATATACGAGAGGCTGTGATAATCTTCGTTGACCGGATAGTTCGTAAAGAAACTAAGTTTCCACAAACTCAAATTTTCTTATTCCTATATCTTTGCAACCTTAAGGTGTACAAACTTATGTTATTTCAATCGACCAGTAGTCCAGTTGATATGACACCACAAATACACACAAATAAAAAACCGGGGGTTTTTTAAAGTTAGGATTAATAAAAAGAGAAGATCAAGCACTGATCTCGATATCCACAATTCTAATTTTTTCAGCTCTGATCTCAAAGTGTTAACTAATACCTGAAAAGGCTCACAACTCACATATCCATCCTTAACATCTTCAACTCCTCGATCAGAGAATTTAAAGTCAGGCTTTCTCAACGCTAACTTTATGTTCAGATGAATCCTGAAAATAAGATAATGTACTTCTTTTGAAATTCTTAAAAATATATATTTTGAGAAAAAGATGTATAATTATTTTACCTTGGTCTACAATCTTTCACCCAGTCATTTTCTATTTCCTTGTCACTTCCCAAACCCTGTGTGAAAAAAATAGAACTTTTTTATTTAAAGTTAGGTTTTAATTACCTGCCATGGGTTGGGTGATGGTGGTTTATAGGTATACTCAGAAACTAAATCCAAAAGGCCCGATTCAGAATCTTCTTCACGCCTAAACATGACAGAAAATAAAAATTAAATACGCTAAATAATATGCTAGATTAGTGGTAAAATTTTTTTTTCAATTAATTTTTAAGAGCATTGTTTTCATGCATTTTTACTTTCTATTTTACGATCCATGGAATAAAAGATTGCTGCATATTTGTTCCAAGGCATATTGTGACTTTTTATTTAAGTAAAACGTCCGTTTCTTCAGAGATTTTCATGGATTATTATCAAGATTTTTCGCACATTTCTTAATAGTAGACAGTATTTAAATATACAGAGTAGGTTGAAGAACATACACCAGTCTAACATACCTCCTCATAGGGCTCAGTCTTATTTATATTTGGTCATTTAGAATAAAATATGCAATAGTAATAGTATCTTATCCGACTTGTTTGTATCGAGTATAATTGTCCCATGTGATAACACAAGGCAGTTGCATAAATAGATATGTATATTAACGACCGATAATAGGATAATAAAAGGAAAGAATAAAGTAGCTTCCGGAAAAGCCATGTCCCAAAGTTATTAACGAAAAACAAGATATTGACATCACCCATACTTTAAGGGTGTAAATAATACACACAGGATAGTCAAACTCACAATTAACCAAAATAATATCTGTTGAAAGATAGTTAAACCCCCCCCCCCCCCAACACCTCAAAATACCGTTGTTCATCTTTCTGTGATCCCAAGTGCACTCCAAGTTTTCCAGCATCTGTAAATAAAAATAAAATCAAGCAATATTTTTTAAGATCCAGCAGTTCTTTTCTGCTTTTTTAAAAATTTTAGTTTAACACTTTCTAGTAATAATAAATCAATTTTAAATACAATATAAAAACAGTATTTTTTCAGTCCTTATCTTCTGCATAATTTTAAACTATTAGCCGAAAAAGGAACTGAGTTTTGGTCACAAACTCATATTTTCTATAGTTCTTTTATCTTCACGCTAACCTTTCATATTAATTTGATCTAAAAGAATTCATAGTTTAAAAATATAAAAGGTTGGGTTGCAAAGATATCGGGATCAGAGAATCAAAGCTTGTGACAGAAATTTAATATTTAATATTTCTAAAACATTTAAACATTTATTTTAGACCTTAACATTAAAATAAACTCTTGAAACGTCATCAAAATCATTTATTGGTCATAAATAATTATTACAAATACATTTTCGCCGCCCATATGCGTTAAGAAAACTATTTATACAATATACATAGAACTTGGTAAAAAGGCAACAAATAAAATTTGTGTCAAATACTCAATTCCTTCGAAAATATTGACAAATTTATTTCATGACACGGTCTTAAAACACCAATAGTGTAAAAAAATACCAGAGAAATTATACTTTTTGTGATAATTGTGACTAATAGAAAGATATACCTTGATTATATTGTTACCATAACTTAAACAATGATATTACCTTTATGTAGTTTTGTAAATCCCATATTACAAGTTGTCCATTAATTAATCCACCGATTAAAGATGCAGATTCAGTGGGATGCCATCTCAGCAAAACAACATCATCAGGTGCTCTGTACAGTTTATTCTCCAAGCGAATGTTAAAAACAAATTATGTTACTCTATCAGGTTGCTAAGAAGGATGTTCTTCTCTCATAAAATCAATAATTTGCGGCCTAGGCTTTTTGAAAAAGGTTGCAAATATGGAGGGATAACAAAATTTGAGTTTGTGGCCAAGACTCAATTCCTTTGAAACCCACTTTTTTGTCCAGGTTCTATAGCCTATAGGCAGGGATAACTAAAATTTAGGGATCAAAATAACAAAAAAGGGGGAAAAGATTATTTTAAATTTAATTAGATCAAATATTTACCTAAGCAGAAGTTGAGGGTAGATAAAATGTTTTGTACTCCATATCAGAATATAGTTTGGAGAGAGAAGACGTTTAGATAAGGATTCAATATGGTCATCATAGCTATAAAAATAATCAAAACTTTGGTAAATTTTATAAAAAGTTAAATTATTTTTTTTCCTTGATAATTCTAATATTTTCCTAGAACTTCTATATGTATCTATTGGGCCAAAACACATGTCGGAATTTTTTCTTAATGAGAGTGATTTCTAAGTCGTAAAAAAGAAACAATTATAACTCAAAAGAAGCCGATGATCGGTGAATGAATAAGATCAAGCCCCCCTTTATTTGGGATTAACTTTCCTACTTTATAGTCCCAGTTCAGAATATTGGTTAGCATCCAAATAAAAACAGTAAAAGATGAGAAGTTGAGAAGATGAACGAAAGAAAAAATTAATAAATTTGGATGACTACGTTAAAATATCGTCTTTATCGTATCTTGCCCTGAGGCCGAATTGTCTGTAAAATGCTTTCTGCTATAGTGTGTGATATCATAGCTGAAAACTTAAGAATGGGATATCCTTAATCCCGATTGCTTAATTAATCTGGAGATTAATAACAAGAGGAAACAAGCATTATTTAATCTCGAGATTAAGGAAAATAGTGAATGAAGCATTAATCTCGATATCCACAATTTAAAAGTTCCCAGCTCATGTGATTTAAACACTGCGCTCTGATTGGACACACATATGGCTGCTCTACTTTCTAGACTTTGGGTTGGAAAGTCAATATGACAAATCTTTTTATGATTGCCAAACCAAACCATCTTTTTTTTTAACTACAGTAGAAATTTAACCATGGTAAAACAAATCTCTTAAGTTTCAGCTTCTGTTTAAATCTAATGCCCGAGTACAAATTGAATTAAAACAAAACAAAAGCAATTTTTTGATTGATTGAATGATTAACGTTTATTTCTATGTGCATCCAAAGGCGAGCACCTTAAATGTAAAAGCATTTTTAAAACCATGTTACTGAGATCATGTCCAAAGAAACTAGAATGCATTATTAAATACCTGAGGNACAGAGTAGGTTGAAGAACATACACCAGTCTAACATACCTCCTCATAGGGCTCAGTCTTATTTATATTTGGTCATTTAGAATAAAATATGCAATAGTAATAGTATCTTATCCGACTTGTTTGTATCGAGTATAATTGTCCCATGTGATAACACAAGGCAGTTGCATAAATAGATATGTATATTAACGACCGATAATAGGATAATAAAAGGAAAGAATAAAGTAGCTTCCGGAAAAGCCATGTCCCAAAGTTATTAACGAAAAACAAGATATTTACATCACCCATACTTTAAGGGTGTAAATAATACACACAGGATAGTCAAACTCACAATTAACCAAAATAATATCTGTTGAAAGATAGTTAAACCCCCCCCCCAAAAAAAAAAAAATGAGTAAGAAAATTAAATTGTATCAAAAATAGTTTAAATCAGAGTGATATTACTGGCTCGAGCTATAATGGAGTGATTTGTTACTGGTAACATTCAAACTTGTCACCCAATTTATCATTTAAGCTTCATATGCTTTAAGTACTACCAGAAAAAATGGTATTTTTCATTTAACTATTTAACTACCAGAAAACTCTCAAACAAGAAGACGACTTCTAGAATGAAGTTAAAACATTTAAAAGTCCAACAAGCATGAAACATAACAATTGTGGCGTGTAAACACATTTATTTCACCAAATTAGTGGTTTAATTAGTGCCTAAAAAACTATTTGCTTTGTAACAACATTAAATGTAAAACTTTCAATACCATATGCAAACCGTTGCAGGGCCGGGATAAGGTATGCGACACTTGAATGTAACGTATTCAAACTTTTAGGAACAAGTTATATCAAAACAAAACAAAGGTTGGGATCAAAGGTCAGAAATTACTTTGGAGGAAAAGAAGGTTTTTAATTTTATTTCTGTTGTTTATTTACCTTTAACCATTTCCAGTCCAAATAAGTCATATAATATTATTATATAACATACACAAACCCTATATGCCCCGTATTTCCCGTATCTGTATCTGTGACAATCTGTGAAATCTAAAAATCTGGGCACCGAAACTATTAAAATTAGGCCCTATAAATTTACACTTTATTTATCTTTAAAAGTATGAGCAGACACTTTTTACGATGTTTATCCATCATAAATTAAAAAGTAAATTTCCAAACTCCTACTACCTTAGAAGGAGTCATGGTCCCCTTAAATTCAAAATGTGAATTAAAAATACATATTACTAATCAGTAATCTTTTAGAAAATCTTTTAGAAAATCTAACCTTAAGTATTCCTGTATCGCATCCTGAAATGTATTAAAAATTAAATTACACCTGAAAGGAAGCAAGTATAAAGACCCGAAGAAAATGAAAGTCCAAGGTACCAAAAAGTGATAAAAAGACTTAAAGTCATAACCATTGGCACACAAAAAAAACATCAAGACAAGAAACGTAGCGCAAGCTGAATGCAATTGAGAAAGGAAATTTATCATGACATAGTACAGTGCATACTTAACATAATACAGTGCATACTTAACATAATACAGTGCATACTTAACATAATACAGTGTAGACTTTACATAATACAGTGCATACATTACATAATACAGTACAATCATTACATAATACAGTACATACATTACATAATACAGTACAAACATTACATAATACAGTGCATACTTTACATAGTACAGTGCATACTTTACATAATACAGTACATACATGACATAGTACAGTGCATACTTTACATAGTACAGTGCATACATTACATAATACAGTGCATACTTTACATAATACAGTGTAGACTTTACATAGTACAGTGCATACTTAACATAATACAGTGCATACTTAACATAATACAGTGCATACTTTACATAGTACAGTGCATACATTACATAATACAGTACCTACATGACATAGTACAGTGCAAACTTAACATAATTTAGTGAAGACTTTACGTAATACAGTACATACAGTGCAGACTTCACATAGTACAGTGCATACTATTCATAATACAGTGCATACTACATAGTAAAGTAAATGACTAAATTTTTCTTTATATTTGCCAATTATTTAAATCATAAAAACAAGATATAATGTTAACCTGAGTGGCGCAAAGTAAAAAATTATTAATATTTCCAGGGATACGATTAAGCACAAGCAGAACATCAGTCAGATTGCAGGTTTTTATGACCTACATAAATACTACGTTAATTATTCCTTCGCAAAATAATCATTGTATTATAAATAAGATTACTGTTTTATACCTCCATTCAGTAATTTAAAGGTTCTTTTAAAGACGTCGTATATTAAAAAGGTTGACTTTTAGAGTAAATTGAATACTACATTATAATTGTTTAAGATGATTAACAGAGGTCTAGATATATTTTACCAATCATGATCCAAAGTAAATGATCTACCTGAATAACAGAAGAAAAGTCAGAGTTTTCCTTGAAATGATCATAATCCTCAAGAATAGTTTCAACAGAAACAAATTTCAGAGGCTGCTGTGTTGATATATCGATGTTTACTACACATTCAATATTTTCCTAGACAATTACTAAAAATATTAAATAATTCTAGAGTATTAAATATAGTGTGTGTACCTGTGTTTTCCGAGATAATTTGACAGGGTAAGCTCCTTCAACAATTCCATTATTTATTGAACTGTCTAGATCTTCCGTCTCTAAGTCAGACATTTTCTCTCTAGGAAAAAACGAGAGATTTAAGTTTGCAGCAGCATATTAAGTTCCCTCCGATGGAGTAAATAGTGTCCTGAGTGTTAATTACCATCCCTCCGATGGATTAATTAGTGTCCTGAGTGTTAATTACCATCCCTCCGATGGAGTAATTAGTGTTCTGAGTGTAAATTACCATCCCTCCGATGGAGTAAATAGTGTCCTGAGTGTTAATTACCATCCCTCCAATGGATTAATTAGTGTCCTGAGTGTTAATTACCATCCCTCCGATGGAGTAATTAGTGTTCTGTTTTCGTCTCCCCCTAACCCTGCTAGCAACAACACATCTCTGTGACTCTCTGTCTCCTAGCCAGATACCAGCTGACCCAGCTAGATTGTTTCTCAGCAATGGATGACGAGGGAGTCAGCTGCGAAATATTGCACTGGCATTCAAAGTCTAATCTGTTTCTATCATATGAATCATTTATATAGAAAATAAATAATGTAGTTTTTCCATTTATGAAAGTTGTAAACTTGTAATACAATTGTAATATCTTAATCTCTGCTACAAAATAAATATTTAGATCTAAAAAAAAGTGTTCTGAGTGTAAATTACCATCCCTCCGATGGAGTAAATAGTGTCTTGAGTGTTAATTACCATCGCTCCGATGGAGTAAATAGTGTCCTCAGTGTTAATTACCATCCCTCCAATGGAATAATTAATGTCCTGAGTGTTAATTACCATCCCTCAGTAGAGTAATTAGTATTAAATCAGAATTTTGTATTTCCATGGCTGAAAAAAAATTTTCTCTGGTGGCCTCCGCTCCAGCGGAGGGGACCCAATATGCTAATGCAAACTTCAATCTATCGGAAAAGACACATTTTTTTCAAATAATGACAGAAAAATCGTTGTGTATAGTGAGACTAATGAGACCCACTAAACTATGGAATAAGAAGACGACTTTAGTATTAGGCTTAAGTTTTGAGTTATAATTGTACAGTGCACGCACGACTTGGATGGGATGGGAAGGGAGGGATGGGAAGGGAGCGACGGGATGGGAAGGAAACATGATTTATGTGAATGTAAGGAAGAAAATGAATAATTTCTGAATACTTAGTATAAATTTTATGAAAACTAGTTCTAGAAGATAACAGGGGCGTATACAGGATTTTGTACAGAGGGGACTTAAAACTTTTTTTCAGGGGGGGGGATGGGGCTCAGAACCCTTCGGGGTCTGAAACTCCCCAAGATTTCACTTAACCAGGGCTGACTGCTGAGTAATGTTATGAAGGTGGAGGGGGGATGAGTAATGTCATTAAAGGGGGTCGAGGGGGGAGGTAATTGCCCCCCCATTTTTTAGGCCTCCGTGTGTCAAGATGTTTGAACTACAAACTACAAACAAGCTGTTTTCAATGTTTAACTATAGATATATTTACTTTTAATAGAAAAAATTACAAACTTTGCTTTGTTCCGGAGCGGTCGATTTTTGCCATTTCAAAATTCCGTGTTGACGAAGCGGTCGATTTCGACCGCTGTCTCTATCTATAAAACTATGCATTGTATGAGAAAAATAAAAATAGTTCTGTTCGTCAGGGAGCATTTCTAAAAAAAATTTAAAATTAAAAAAAAAATATTTTGAAAAATATTAAGTGATTGGAAATAGACGGTAAATAATGTTAAAAATATCAAAATATTTTGGTATATGAATTACAACCAATTATCTTCCGAACACCGGATCCTAACAAATTGTAAAGTCAGTGCAAACACCTTTTCATATGTTAATAATTTTCAAGATTAAGATTACCACAAGAACTCTATTTCTATTGAAAATTTTTCATACTCACAGAGATCCAGACTAGACGGATATGAAAAGTTGTATCAATTTTCAACACCGGATCGACATTAAAATGTTGCAACGCGTGCCTTGACTTTTAATCTTACCTTATTAACTCACTTATACTTTTTCAGGACCTAACCATGCAAATGCCATAACTATTAAACACTAGTTTTAAGCTTTAGTATTATAGAATTAAATTCTCATTGATTTTTACGTGAGAGTTTTGAACTTACTGCATAAAAACATAAATGATCCTGAAATATAAAAGGAAGACATCCTGTTATTGTTAAATTACTGGATAATTAATTATTTTAAAGGATGTTAAATGTGAATTGCGGACGAGAATGAATGGTTGGGGCAGTGTATAATACTGTATATAATATGGATTAGACATGGATTTATAATATGGATTAGATATGGATTGTACAGTTGATTTATTAATAAACTGAAATATGATATAAAGGGTTAAAAAGTGGAAAACGGGAAAAATGAATTAATGTTATAGACATTATTAGATCTGTGGCCGCAGCGCTCGGCCATCTAGCCTGTCCTAACCACATTGCTCGGCCCCCTTTGTCGTTTTACTTGATTTACTCGTTTTACTTGTTTACTATAATTAGTTCAATTTTAAACTTCATACTTGTACATGTCTCTATAAAGTTACAGAGGAAAAGTAACAGATTTCTCATACACTGTTGAAGAGTAAACGTAAAGACTGGATATTCTATAACTTTTCGACTTTGGGCCTTAATTAATCAAGATTTAAATTCAACGACTACTATAAGTTCTTTGGGCCTTAATTAATCAAGATTTAAATTCAAAGACTACTATAAGTTCTTTGGGCCTTAATTAATCAAGATTTAAATTCAACGACTACTATAAGTTCTTTGGGCCTTAATTAAACAAGATTTAAATTCAAAGACTACTATAAGTTCTTTGTTTTGTAAAAAAAAATCCTTTTATTTTTGTTTCACTGTATAGACGTTGATAGAAACAATTCTTCCTTTTTAGCAAATATCCTTTTATACAGTGCTCTCTGTTTTATCTAAAAAGATTAAGTTTTGGGTCTAATATGTTTTTGCAAGACAACCTTTTAAGTGTTGTTTACAAATTGTTAAGAACTCTTCGGCCGGCAGTGAAGCACATAATAAAATATTTTTTAGCACGTTGTAAAGTCTTCGGTCTTACTAAAGTTGTTTAGTTTAAGGAAAACATTATACAACATACATTGAAAGAGAGAATACAAATGCTATGTAAGACATATCACAACAAAAAATATAAGTTATTCATAACTGTAATAACTATAAGAATAACGAGAAATATTAAAATAGTTCTTAAATCTGTTATTGAATAGTTTGTTATAGTTTAGTGCGGTATATGTATAATACTAGGGTCCTGTACGGGAACGTGAAGTGAGTGATAGGAGGGGGGGGGGGGGAAATATTGAACAAACAATTATGTTTGTTTCTTTTGAAAAATCGATAGAAGTATGTAACGAAAATATAATAATAATAAAAATAAAAGAAAAGAATGTTAATTTTAAAGAGTATCAAGATAGTATGTAAAGAAATGGAAAATATCTGCAAAGTTATAGTTTTTAGTAAGTTTTGATGTTAAATTTAATTGTTTTAAAATGCTAATGCTTCCAGAGTATAACTTTTTTCAATTATAAGAACATAACAAAGTTATTATTGTGGTGTCCGGAGGTATTTATAAAATGTTTTTAATGTAACTTCAAACAAATGCTACGTTCGATATGTCCTGAAGTAATTGATATACTATAGCCAATAATACAAATCATTACGAGGTATTCAGATTATATAAACTTGATGTGATGCATATAGTCAACCTACTTTAAAATGTATGATTTTTGAACCAATAATCACAAATTTCTGTTTGTCCTGGCATTTCTAACAGATGATATGTAATAAATACCAGGGGCAGATCCCAAAGTTACACCTAGATATATTACGTTATACATTTTCTGTAAATCTAAATGCTCATTTTAGTAACTACGCAAACCTTTTATTGCGTTTAACCTAACCTGCAATAAATAGCATGTAACACTATATCTGTAAACCTGAACTACGTTGTACATTATTAATCATCTACATTTTTAGATATAATTATTTATCTAAGCTGCGCTGTAAATAACTACATAACATGATTAGCTTAATTCCGTTGTATATAACAACGTAAAACTTGTAATTATGTCGATTTTCTTTAACTTGTAACATAGAGCCCCAAATATATTTAGTTGGAATGGGACTCGTGAACAATAACCAAGTGAGATTAATTAGACATAGATTGGGAATTGTGCTGATAGATCGTGTCCTGTTTGCCATTGATAGTGAAGCATTGCACAGATAGATCGTGTCCAGTTTGCCATTGATAGTGAAGACATATAGATCGTGTCCTGTTTGCCATTGATAGTGAAGCATTGTACAGATAGATCGTGTCCAGTTTGCCATTGATAGTGAAGCATTGCACAGATAGATCGTGTCCCGTTTGCCATTGATAGTGAAGACATTGTGCTGATAGATCGTGTCCTGTTTGCCATTGATAGTGAAGACATTGTGCTGATAGATCGTGTCCTGTTTGCCATTGATAGTAAAGCATAGCACAGATAGATCGTGTCCAGTTTGCCATTAATAGTGATGACATTGTGCTGATAGATCGTGTCCTGTTTGCCATTGATAGTGAAGCATTGCACAGATAGATCGTGTCCTGTTTGCCATTGATAGTGAAGACATTGTGCTGATAGATCGTGTCCTGTTTGACATTGATAGAAAAGTGTGATTGAATTGATTAGTTTTTATGCATCGTAGACCAACAAGAGGGATTGAGTTGTACCTGGATTGATAATGGAACCAGAAGAAACAGTAACAGTAAAGCAACAAATTAGGAGTGCTACCAGAGCGTACAAAGTTCCAGAATGTATAAAGTACCTGAGTGTAACAGTGGACAATTTTAGTAAAGAATCGGATATCAGAAGACCAGCCATGAAGGAAAGGGTTTCCAGTCGTAATTACGTTACGCGTAATTACACGTAACACTTTCTTTCACTTACGCAGGAACATTACGCGTAATTACGCATTTTTAAAATTTATAAAAGAAAGACTAGTTTCGCGTAATTAAGGCGTAATTACGCGAAATTACGTAATACGAAACAATTCCGTAATAAATAAAGTGCATATTAATTCTCAGAAATAATTATAGCGGGAAAGTATGTGTAAGGATATGCCCGCTACAACCATGTCAAAAATATTTTGACGATTTTATTGACATTTTTTCAGGAAGGTAAACTTGAGAAAGTATGTTGAAATATCAGTGGCGTAAAATAGGGGGGTTGTTGGGGTTATGTACCCCCCCTAGAATCCTGGGGGTAAATACCCCCTAGAATCCTGGGGCCCCTAGAATTTGTTTTTAAAAAAGGTTGATTTTTAAAATTGAATATCTTTAAAATTTGCACGAAAATAATTCAAATGTGCAGATACTTCAAACTTTGAATTAATTTGGTGAAATATTCTAAGTTTGAAATATCAAAGGTTTACACCACTCGGTGCAAAGATTTAGGGATTAGAATATTTAAGTTTGTGGCAAAAACTCAGTTCCAAATCTAGAGAACATGGCAAACTTCTAACAAATTATAATATTTGATAACCTGTTTATCTTCTTTAAACGAACTTCTATAAAATCGAAAAGGAAATAAGATTTTAAATGTTGGTTAGAATGATTAATCATATATTCAATAACTTCAGGAGAAAACGTAACATTATCTGTCCTTTTTCAATGTAGGTGATTAAAATTATATATGTATTTTGATAATATAACAATATAACTGATTATTTCTTGTAATTATATCTGTAATTAAACAAGTTACTTAACAATTTTTCTTTGGCGCTCCGCGCACACATGAAAAGAATTGACTGACTCATACGTTAATTTTACAGCTGTTGAAAGTATAAATGTTTTTAAAAACACAAGAAAAGAAAAAGAATTGAATTGAACACAGCCAAATCTGCATACAACAACTGAAAATTTCCTTTTTTCGACGTCAAACCCTTAAAAAAGAACTTTTATTTTGAAAAATTTTTCTAAAGGGGTGGCAAGCCCCCCCTACACCCAAGATATTTTGCCCCCCCCCCTAGAAAAAGTGCTAGTTGTTCCTCTGGAAATTAGAATATAAACAAAGACAATATTTTTTTCAAAGTTTTGCAGAGTAGCTTTTATAAAGACTTAAAAAAGTAACATCTTTTTCCTCTTAGAGTAAAACTATTTTTTATGTTACTTAAAATAAATTCAGTTGTTTACTGATCGTTGTAGTTAATGTAAAATAAATGACTATATTGAAGGGTATAAAACATGGTGAAATGAAAGGTAGGAAATGAAGCCTGTATTTGGTGGAGTTTGTAAATGCCAGAAATGAGTGGAAAATGCAAATTAAACCCAACTAAAACCAAAAAAAACGGCGCGCCACAATATAAAAATTTACCCCCCCCCCCTCCTACAGAATCCTTATTTACGCCCCTGTGAAATATTAACAAGTCGTTGAAAATTGAAAATTTATAGATTATTTTGTTGGCCCTTTGTTAAACTTCTTAGTTTTCGAACGTGAAAATTATATCAACATAGTATTAACTTAAATTTCTGATTCAACTTGCGTGACATTATTGTCCTTGTAAGTTAGTTGTTTTATTTAAATTAAAAGTTAAAACAAAATTTCATAGACGTAATTATTGCAAAATTTAATTACTTTGTAGAAATTGAAGTTTTGCTAATTACGCCGCAATTAATACAAAATTTCGCGAAATTACCTCGTAGAAATTACGCGAAATTAGGCCGTAATTACGCGTAATTATAGTTTCGCTTATTACGCGTAATCATTACGAAATTTCGCGAAATTACGTTGTAGAAATTACGCGAAATTAAGCCGTAATTTCATTTCCCCAATTACGCGTAATCCTGCAAAATTACACGAAATGAAAATTATTACGCGTTACTGCACGTAATTACGCGTAAGAGAATAATCTATCACGTTGGAAACCCTAAGGAAACGGGAAGAGAGGATGGAAACATTCAGCGCAAAAAATTGTAAGCCCTATTACAGATAGTGAAAAAAAGGAGTTGCAAGGTAAAAAAAGATGAAGAGTTAAAAACATTGAAAAAGATTCAAAGAGTGAAAGCAATGTCGGAGCAGAATAAGAAGATGTATGAAATACAACAACACATCGAACATCTACAGGGAGTAGTTAAAACTGGGAAAGCAACCAAGGATATGTACGATAAGATGTGTGATGTTGAATCTATTATTAAAGGGAGTGCTCGCGAAAAATACCCCCTATAGACTTAATGCTATAAAAAAGCGCTTTTGATCACTACTAATCTTACTTCTATCTGTTGCATCTAAAGGGAGAAAATTGTTAAAGACGTCTTATACCGAATAACTTAGCGGCCATACAAATTGAGAAAATTGCAACATACTACAAATCATATAAAAAATCAATTTAATTTCAAACAAATCATTCAGATATTACAACCTATAGTCATCGATTATCTTTCGCCACATTTGTATATAATTTATATTTTATTTTTTTAGAAAACGTTTTAAACGGATTTCGATAATTGTGAGTGGTGTGCGGCATTCTTAGATAGTTGCGCAAGCGACAAGAGAAACAAACAAATTAATCAAAAAATATTATAAAATATAAACTATATACAAATGTGGCGAAAAATGGATTTTTATGGTCTAAGTCGTATGTTGCAATTTTATGAATTTGTATGGGCGCTAAGTTATTCGGTATGAGACGTCTTTAACAAGTTTCTCCTTATAGACGCAACAGATAGAAGTAAGTTTAGTAGCGATAAAAAGCGCTTTTTTATCGCATTAAGCCAATACCCCCCTTTTCATTTGTCGCGAACACTCTCTTTAAAAAGTTTTTTATGTCTCAAATGAATCCTAAAGAATTTGTCCACAACATTGCAGACTCAGTTCAACTACCTTACATAGCCGGTCTGTCCCTTTAATATTGAAAAGTATCTATTAGATCTATGCACATATATTATCGATTTTTTTAAACAAAGTTTTCTAAATTATTGAATAAAAACATTAAATTCAGACAAAATTAATAAAAAAAATGTTTTTGGAACATTGAAAAAAAATCCGCGAAGCCAAATTTTTTTCGAAAAAACGAAGTTTTTAAACTACATAGAAAGCCGTTTCCATATTTTCAAACAATATTGTTACAATTAATTGAACTTTTAAGGTTATGTTTTACAACACAAACACCAAAAAAGAAAAGAAAATAAGGTTGGAAAGCACTTATCATGAAGACTAAACATTATAGAAATGTCAACACTCAGCAGTGAATATGATTGATTAAGATAAAATTTGGACACAATTCAAGAAAATGAAGAAAAAAATTTATTCAAGACCATATAGACCAAGGGTTGTTAATCGTTTTTTGTTTCATTTTTAAAAACGATCGTTTCGTTTTCGGAAAAAATCGATCGTTTTTAAAAACGACCCACTCGTTTTGAACTTTTAGAAAACGAATAGCGATCGTTTTTGAAAACGATCGTTTTTATTAAAACGATTTGCGACCGTTTTTTATACGATTGTTGTTAAAAAAATTATGTTAACGATCGTTAACAAAGGGTCGTCGTTAAAGAAGGGTTTTCGTTAACGATCGTTAACGAAGGTTTGTCGTTAACAATCGTTAGCGAAGGGTCGTCGTTAACGATCGTTAACGAAACGAAGAATTTTATAAAAAACGATCGTTTTGAAAAACGATCTTTTTAAAAACGAGCGTTTTGAAAAACGATCGTTTTAAAAACGACTATTTTTAAAAAACGAACTTTTAAAAAAACGATCGTTTTCAAAAACGATCGTTTTTCTTAAAAATGAAAACGTCCATAGCACTTCAAATCAATACACAAAAAATAATAATCCTTGAGAAAGAATTCTTAAAAGTAAATTTTTCACGGATTTTTTCTAATTTTTCATTAAAGGAATTGAGTTTTTGCCACAAACTCTGATTTTCTAATTTCAATATCGTTGCAACCCAATGTCGTAACTCGTGAACCTTTAATATTTCAAACTTTGAGTTCTGTTAGATCAAATAATGTAAGTTTGAAATATCAAAGGTTTACATCATAAGGTTGCAGAGATATAGGTTTTACAAAAACTGAATGTGTGGCAAAGACTCAATTCCTTTGTTATTAAGATTTATAAAATTTTGGAATATAATAAAATAAGCATTTCCCCGACAACGTATTCTTTTAATGTTCCAAAATACTTTTGATTTTTGTTAACATTTTAAAAATCCTAAGCAATCAAAAATTTTGAAAATGTTGTCCAAAACATCGAAAATTCATATTTTTTACTCACCCTGTATAGTGTCATGCATATTTACCTGATTTATAAACTAACATGTTTTTTTTATTCTTGGCACGTTGACTTTAAAAATACAAATCTTAAAGACAGCTTTCGATTTATTTTTCTTCGTATATCTTTCTCTTTCGTCCGTAATACTTTTGATTGATATCCCCATTTTATTATATTGGACTTTTTATCATATATACTTTATATATTTATATTAACTGTGCGCTAAAATGATCCAAAGGAATTGAGTCTTTCTCAAAAACTCTGATTTTTAAATCTCTTTATCTTTGCAACCCAATGTCTATAGATGTTGTAGACCACTGATATTTTAAGCTATATATTCTTTTTGATCAAATAAACTAACTTTGAAATATCTAATGCTTACACCATCAGGTTGCAATGAAATAGGGATTAGAAAATTTGACTTTGTGGCAAAGACTCAATTTCCTTGCTTATACCTAAATTCTATTGAAAGCAAAAACAGATAATACTTTTAATTGCGATAAGATAAATTCTTTTAATAAATTTTCATTTCTTTGGTAAATAAAAAATCAAACAACCGCCAAGAAAGTTTATTTTTTTTTATTTTTGAGAAGGAGAGTTATGAAGAGTTTATGTTAGGCAGACAGAGACCTTCTCTTGCTGGAATTTTTATCAGAGTCTGAGGACCCGTCAGTTATCTTTGTTACTCAGTAGTGTTAGGGAAAGCGATTGCCGCACGCATTTAATTTTAGTGTGATAATTTTTAAAAATCAAATTGTTTTAATATTTTCGAATATTTTCTAGTGCAGCCGGTTAATTTTAATTTCCTAACTAACTCCTTATATTCATGAATCATTTGCTGTCTTTGTTACTTACTTTTAAGATAAATGATAAAAAACAAACACATTCTTATCAATATTTGTACTTGTTTCATCTTTGTTATCTTTCTTTTATTAAAACTTTAAATTTAATTAAACGACTCTTCTCAAACTTGAAGCTGAAGCGAATTTTCGCGAAGTTAAGTTAAAATGTTCCAAGTTACCATTCAGTTTCATTGAGCAAACTTAGTCCAATATATTTTCAAGCTATTTCAAATTGTTGATGATCCCCATCAACTTTGTTTTGTGTAACGTTTAAACAATATCCGAGCGTGTAAAACATGATCTTTTACTTGAATGAACTTATTATTAAAATTAACTCGTTATACACAAAACGATTTATCAGTATTGCCGAATCTGATAAATATGTACATGTACCATATTATCCATTTTTTCTCAGACCAGACCGGAATATAAATAATATAGCTTGGAAGCAAAGCTAGATGTGAGAGCAGAGGATGAAGGGATTTAGTAGTATTATTATGTGTAAGGTTAGCAACTTCACACAAGCATATTGCAACCAAACCTTAAAAGTCAGAATTGAAAGTTTCCCTGAAAGTACCACAATTTATTCTAATACTTATCAACTAATTGTGGGGACCCCAAACCCACATGAATGAGTACGAAGTGCATAATATGTATTTCACTACACTTAAAATCGGATGTCCAAGCAGAAAAATAAAGACAAAATATTTTCCTAAAATAATATTTTAGTATTTTTTGAATCCTCAGTATAGAAATGAATAACAGCAAGCTCGATTAGGAAACCAGTCATAAGTAAGTCTGAGTCCGAATTTAATGATTTTGAGCCACGTATCAAATCCGCCAGAAACTGTTTTCAATTTAGCACCGGCTTAAATCTTGAAACATTGAATACAATTTTAAGAGGAACTAACCATATTTGAGCCGCGGCTCAAATTCTTTAAATTCGGCCTCTGTTTACATTACTTACATACTCCTTGATTTTTAGTTTATACAGATATACACAATACACATATTACAAATTAATACTACATACAACAGGATAGCAATGATAACCACAAATTTCATTTCAAATAATATTTCAGAATAGATGGGTTTCAAATGAAAACATCTTTGCTAATTTTGTTGTCTACAGGTAAAAGCTAAATTGGAAGGAACTGCATTGTATTTTTATGTTAAATTCATTTTATAAATACTTTTCTAGATTTCATAAAAATTTTAAAAGGCAATAAAAACATTAAGCAACAGAAAGCAAAGGTTTCTGAAAAATGTTTTGGATTTTTATGTAAAAATGAAAATAGAAAAGTGAAAGAAAATATCACTATGTAAAATAAAATATAAACATAATAATATTTTAGGAAATCTGTGTTTTTTAGTCTACCCTTCCATAGCTTCGTGGCCAAATTTGATCTGGCCCCCTAATAGAGTTGGACGAGAAAAATATCTTTTTCAGGTTTTGGTTCTTTAAAAAAATGTCACTAATTTTATCCAAATTTTCTTTTATTAGTTTAACCAAAAATCTTTGGCCAGGTGCGAGTTTCTGTGATTTTGCCTGTCAGTATTTCGAATAACATTCCAAAAAACACAAGCTTACTGCCTTCTTTGTTCAGGTGCATTGTTAGAAAACACATTTAGTGTACTAATTACATCTTATTTATCATTAATGATAGTTAACTTGTTCACAGTATCATGTCATGAAATAACTTAAAAAAGCTTTTATGATTCATAATACAAAATATCGACCTGCAAATTTCTACATTAGTCGAATTAACTCAATGTCTGTATAACTCAGGTGATAAAAGATGGTAAACAACAATGATAAGTAGTGGTGAGTGAGGGGGGGGGGGGGGGAAAAAGTTTCGTCCCCGCCCATAGTTCCGCCACTATATCTCGGCCTTACAAAATATTTCATTTGACGAATTGCGTGCAGCTCATTGAAACAATAGCAATTGTACTATAAAATTACTTTGACTTTGTGCCTGCCTAAGCTTGCTGTATAATTTTACATAAAATTTTGAAACTATGGCTACATTTTTGAGTTTTAATAATTAATCTTTTCAATGCAAAATAAATAATTTTTTTCTTTGTTTGATCAAACATATGAGATAACACATACAAATTTATTTTGACTGAAGAGCTGGGCCTGGTGTACTGGCTGGTCTTCAAGAAGCTGACCGACGAGGACTTGTAAGCTCAGTTTACTTCAATATATCCTTTAGAGATTCTCATTGTGATAACATTTATGCTCCTAAGGTAAACATTGAACAATCAGAGACAAATCAAGAATTTGCGATATGTATTTTATTGCAGTGTTTTTAATTTTATAAAATCGGTAGACATGGACAGATGCAGTGGTGGATGGTGTTGATGTGCTCTTTGGCCCCTCATGTGAGTATGGTCTTGCAGCTGTAGCCAGACAAGCTAAGTTCTACAATGTTAGTTTAATAACCGCAGGAGGGATGGCTCTTAACTATCAGTATCGGAAGGACAGGTATACCTGATTAAAAAAAAATCTTTATAAAATGATTAGCTATATTTACTATTTATTTATCTGAGAATTTAATGTCTAGACATCGCAGATTCATAGATTTTTTGACTGAATTTGTTTGTTAAAATGCCGATCCCTAAAAAGTTATTCTATAATTATCTTATTCAACAATGGAATACCTGCGCATTACTATTCTTAAAATTTGCAACAACAAAAAAAAGTTATCCTTGGTCATAAGTATGAAAGAAAAAGCTCATTTTAACATGCCAATATGGAATATACACTTATTTCAAGCCGTTATTTTAATATTTTTTTGTTGCCACAATGGGTCCAAGAATTGTCAACTTTTAACCCTAAATGTCCCACAAAAAATTTGGACCCGATCGGTTCAGCCGTTTTGACGTTTATTGGATACAAACAAACAGACAAACAGACAAGCCAAATTTATATATAGATGTAATATACATTTCAACGATAGGGCTTTCGTTAATTTTACTCACAATGTAAGTGCTTGAAAATCATGCTTATTGATAAAATATCAAAGAGATTATTTGTTGATTTACTATTATGATATATTTATATTTTTAATAAAGGCGGGAAGATGAATTCTTTTTGCTGACTAGGACAGGGTACAGCTTCCTAGATACTGCTAAGGAAACAAAAATAAATATTCTATAATATCTTTAATAATTATATTTTCTCCTTTATCATCTATTTTATAAGATGAATAATACATTTAACAAAGTTTAAATTCAAATTTTGGAAAATGTTCTGATAACATTATTTTATGAATATTCCATTAAAAATCGTCTGACTTACAAACATTCTATAATTCAATTATTTTGTCTCATGGTTTCTCAGGCTGTTAGTAATATGATGGAAGAATTTGATTGGCATCGCCTTGTTCTTCTTTACAGGTTTACAATATATTATTTTATTAATAACTCTGCATAACATTTTTTTTTTCATTGATAACGATATTATTTTGCATGGTATTTATTTTCTGTCGCTTATAACCAAATATTTTTCCCCCCCTAAAATCTAATCTATTAAAAATTAGATTTTTCCTAAATCTAAACTTGCCTAAATAAGTTTTATTTCCAAGCTTTATCATTTTTAAACCAACATATATTTGTATACACCTAGCTGTTATTAATAGAAAAGGAGATCACGCAGAATGGACAGGAGAATTAACGTGCACTCATGTAATGTCTGCCGTGGTAGAGGAGATGAAAAAAAGACAGGTGGGCTACATGACTAGTTTCTGTACTTTGCGTAGCTCTTATGGTTTTTTAAAATATATTTTATAATATAACATCTATTTGTTTTATTTTAAGGTTACCATTCAAGAGATAAAGCTGGATATGACAGACACTATTTACAACCATTCTGTAGATATGCTTCGACAAAGAATGCCCGAGCTAAACTATAGGTCACTTATTTTTCTTATTTTGTTGTGTCGAAATCAAATGGTCAAAATTAAAAACAATTATGTTTGAAATCATTGCTGATATAAATGAATTCCTATAATAGCATATTTGTGATGTGTGCCAATGGTGATTCTATCCGGGATATTATGCTGGGAGCAGAGGAAATAGGAATTCTTGATACAGGACAATACGTCTTTATCAATATGGGTAAAATATTTTACTTCTATTTCTAAATCTAAAAAATTGTTAATTAAAAATATATTTGAATATTTTTAACTTAGATATAATGACTGGATACCCACAAACCTATCGACCTTGGTACTCAGAACAAAGCACAAAAGAAGAAAACAAAAGAGCTGCAAAGTAATTTTTTTACACGATATTTAAATATCTTACAAGGTGTCCAAGAACTAAATAGGAAACCACTATTTGTTTTTCGATGTTTGGTCATTTCAATATCTACGTAAGATTTTTTACTAGCTGTCTCTATTTCAAAACTAATACAATTCAGTACACGCTTTTCATCTGTACTACATTATATTTGTTTTCAGTTTAAAGTTCTTGGGTCATAAAATTATTACTTTCAACCAACAAGAATGTAGCTTTCTGGCTGTGAAAAATCTTTTTTAACCACAAGTAATTCATCAACAACTTGTTGCACATACATTTCAGCCTACAAACGACGGGGGATTTTTGGTAACGTCAATTTGGTAAGGACAATTTGGTAATTTCCAACTTGGTAAGGTGACAATTTGGTAACGACAACTCGGTAATGACAATTTGGTAAGTACATATAAGTGAAAATTTGGTAATGACAAATTGGTAAATACATAAAAGGTGACAACCAGGTGTTAAACTACATAAAAAGGACTATTTGGTGACTAAATACGAGGTCTACAATATCAGCTTGGAAAGAAAAAGGGATTAGTTTGTTGCTAGTTCTAAGTTCATTTTTAGTCTAAGTAACTTTTGTTAACCTCTAGTTACTTAAATATGTATTTATAAAATCTTTATCAATGGTGAAACTTAACACAATAGACTGTACTTGGGAATATATAAATAATTGATGAAAAAAAAATATAATATTCTCGTACTAATGTTTACAATGTGTAATTGAATTAGGTTTAGATTAATAGATTTATAAAACAAAACGTCGATTACCGAAATGTATCATTATGTTGGGTTAGGTTAGGTAAAGCCAGTTTCTGGACAGAGCGCTGCGGCCACGGGGCTGCGACCTCATAAATGTTGAATAATGTGCTGTCTCTATCATTATTTTGGATTAGGTTGGATTAAGAAGTGTAGGATTTTGGATTAGGTTGGATTAAGAAGTGTAGCTGCAGCTAGGATGGGCTAGGAGGCCGAGCGCTGTTTACGGCTTCTTTCAAATTATTTTGGGTTTGTGGGGTTAAGACTACTTCTAGGCCGAGTACTGCAGATAGAACAGTTACACAATTTAAAGAAAATGGTTAAATAAGAAGGTTAAAATAATCAGCTTAAAATCAACATTTAACATAAAAGAGGCCGCAGCGCTCGGCCGAAAAAATAGTCTTTACCTAACCTAATCCAACAAAATGTAATTAATTATTTATCAATAATTGCAAATATGTATACTTTTTTACCAGCATTTTTACCATACCAAGTTGTCATTACCAGATTGTCACTTTTATGACGTTACTAATATGTCATTACGAAATTGTCACTTTTGTGACCCAACAAAATTGTCGTTACCAAATTGTCACCTTCCCAAATTGTCATTACCAAATTGTCTTTACCAAATTAACATTCCTAAAAATCCGCCCATCCTACAAACATTAAATTTGAATAATCAAAATTAGTTGGTGATTTGTCTTGTCGAAAACTATAAATGTTGCATTTTTAATGTTTTGGGAAACTCTTCCCAAACTTATTTGTTTATAATTTATCTGTAGATTGTACAACATATGATTTTAAGAGCTTTTGGTTCCGTATTAACAGTAACAGCTGTGCTTAACAGAGCGAAGGGATGGACCAACTTTGCCCAAGAAGTCAAGAATACATCTAAGGTTTTACAACTTTTAAGAGTTTATTAAGCGAAAATTAATGAAAACCAATTAATGTTTTCAGGAGTTAATACATCTAAGGTTTTACAACTTTTAAGAGTTTATTTAGCGAAAATTAATGAAAACCAATTAATGTTTTCAGGAGTTATTTGGTTATATTGATTATGAGGAAAACAATGTATTTGCAGCAAACCTTCATGATGCAGCACTCTTATATGCTCAGGTTTGTAATTCATTTTCAATTTCGCATTTTTTAAAGAAAAAGTAACCCGCATTTTACAATAAACATAAACGAAAATATAGCAATTGCAATATAAAGGCATTAAACGAGACATTGGAAGAAGAAGGAGAAAAGGGAATTCGTTCTGGTGAAAATATCACAAAAAGAATGAAAAATCGAACTATCGATGGAATATCAGGTAAAAGATAATCCACCAGTCAATAAATTGAAAGTAAACAATATGCACAGTACATAAAAAATGAGCTGATTAATTGATGCCAGTTTATCTATACATGAAATGTTTTAATTTGTCCTCTCAAATTGTGAATTTTCTCCCACTGCGGTAAAGTTTTTATCTATACCTATTAAAAAAAAGATATTTTTTCCATTTATCATAAAAGTTGTTTATGCCTTGATATATTTAAGCTGGGATATCATTCTGTCCTTGATCAAAGCAATACTTTGATACAATTTCTTTTTTAGATATAAATAGTCTGAGGATGCAATATACAATATATATTCATTAACAAAGCTTTATTTTCCATCAAATCTAAAATTAACATGTCATTGTCTAGCCATAAGGAGGGAGAAACCAAGTGAGCACTTTAATTTCTGTCAGTATTTTGACTTGACTATACCAAATTGTATAGAGTTAAAAGTTAAACAAGCATTCATGGTAGGGATGATCAATATTTACCATTCCACTTCCCTCTCTGTGCATTGGATTAGTTTTGACTATTAAAACAACAATAAGAAATATTTTTTTTTGCATGGTAAAAAATTACCACCCGGAAACCAGTTTTAATAAAATTTAAGGTTAACTAATTCACTATACAAGCAAAAAAATGATTTTTTCAGCGATATCAAAAGATCCATCTCAATCACTGAATACAGAAATAGAGCACGTTCCTCTGCCGCTTTAGTAATTGTAGTACAGTTGAAAGGTTGGCCCTGCACATATGTTCAAATTAACTTAAATAACATATGCATCAACTTTATTTTAAAGACAAATAACTTTATTTACTTTACTACCAGAACACTCTACCAACCTTACTGATAGATCATTTAATTTTTCATCAGGGAAGGTTGTAATGGATTGGAATGGGGACCGAGGTGCGGAATATGCCATTCTACAATTAGGAAAGCTGGCATTTTTCTGATATACTCTTAATTTCTAAAATATGCTTATGATGCTTTTTCAATAAGATATTTTTCAGCCATCCAGGTATTTTCAAAAGAAAACATAAATATGACTGCACAGTGCACATGCAGTGGAATCCGACGTTACAGAGAGAAATTAAACTTGTATCAGTTAAACAAAATGGTGTATATTAAAATGTTTAAGTATCCTTTTGATATTTGTATTTAAAAGCTTCATTCTGATTGTTGTATGACTAACATTTGTTTTGATGATAATTGTCTAATTTACTCTTAACGCACAATTTATTGTTATTGTCGCTTTTTTGATGATGATCCTTTCTATCTCAACTGTGCAAACAGCATAATGTTTGATATGGGTTCAAAATATGAATTATTGGTGAATTATTTTGTGTAATGTTGTCTGGACGTTGTCTAAAGACTTTTCTTAATGAACTTCTGACAAAGGAAGTGAGTCTTTGCCACAAACTCTGATTTTCCAATCCCTATATCTTTGGATCCCAATGTCTTAGACCCAATATATTTCAAACTAAGTATACTGTTAGATCAAATAATCTAAGTTTAAAATATCAAAGGTTTACTCCAACAGGTTCCAAAGATATAGGGATTTAAAAATTTTAGTTTGTGACAAAAACTCAATTCCTTTTTACGGTTTTTCTCGGAGATACCAGAGTTACAGAGATCGATTATCATCTAAAATATGCGATATTTTCCACAGCATGTTCTATTGTGTAAAAGAACTGTGAACAACCAATCAGCAAACATCTGTATTCAGGGATATTTAAGGATCCTTTGGATACGAAACTCAAAACCTTCAAAAAAGACTGAATTCAGAAATGTTATGTTTCATGTTTAAAATTGGAGTATTTCTTTAAAAGTTGTAAAACATAACCCCTGAATGGGTATTATGTTTAACATGTGGCCATGAGATGGCACTCTAAAAACCTATCTTCTGTGTAGTCTGTGGTTTTTCTATTCTGAGCTAAAAAAACATATAGGGAAGCAAAAAGGGATTGTATTAACAATTTTAATAATCTTAAGCGACCAGGGACGGGTACAGGGGAAGCATTGGTACATATTGGGGTGAGCAAGGAATCCTTTTGCTGAAATGCTTAAACGGAGAAAAATGTGAAAATGTTCAATTTTAAACGTGTACAATATGGGCCCTACATCCTAATTTGCATACTTTCTAGTAATTTCTGTGCTTGCTTTTTTCCCCGTAAAAAATAAAGGTAGATCTCGGATGAATATTCGTTCTTTTTATTCCTATATTCGTCCTCGCCAACGACCATAAAGATTCGACCAAGACACCATAACAACCTCATCAGATTCTGGCCATGATCAATGATGATTGATCATTTTACACAAATCTCAAATTTTGTCTTAAAGTACCGAGATTTTCAAATAACCATTACAATTTACACTAGCAAATTTAAAATAAAATACATAAATAGTATTTTTCCAGAATGTCTGTTTCACTCCAATCTTAGTTTACTTGGTTGCCAATTATTCATTACAAAAGTTTATTATTCTTCTTAATAACTATTTAGAAGAAGATTTTAGGATTAAAACACTTAAGATTTCAATCCAAATTTGATGTTGGTTGGTAAATGTTTTGTAACTAAAATAAGCCGAAAAATGTCGAAAAAAGCTTTAAATACTAACAGATGTGGAAAAGCAAGTATATCAAAGGGTGAGAAGCTACAAAACTCTTGGTAATTATATAAATAGATGTAAATAATATATTTTTTAATTCTTTTTTGATTTCAGGCCAGACAGTAAAAATTGTTTACTTCATAGACAAATATTGATAAATAAGATTTTTTTATTATGACAATAGTTTATAACTAAAGTTAAATTTTAATTCCACTGATATAGATCAGTTCTCATATTCATTTCACAATTTTAATTTGATTAGGCTTAACATTGTTATTTGCAGACTCTGGAGAACAAGTTTACGAGAACGTTTTGGATTTTATGTGGCCGAAATCTAAAGTTCCTTTAGACTTTCCGCCTTGTGGATTCACAGGATTGACTGGAGCATGTGCTCCTGAGGTGATATTTTTCAAATAAAAATTATTTTTAACCCAGATAAAATATAATTGTTTTTGTTTAATTTAGCTGAACTTTGCGACCCTCTTTTTAGTAAAATTTTAGCTTTTAAGTGTTTTGCGTTGCACATGTAAGTTTTCCTAATTTTATTGATGAATTTTAAAAATTTAAAATAAATCAAGAAAGGGTTATTTATAATTCTAACCAGCCATAAACCACCAATGGGACCAAGTGAGGTTCCACAAAAAATGTGGGCCCAATCTGTTCTTTCATTTTAAACAAACCAAGAAACAATATAATATTATGGTTTAACATGTTGTAAATTCTTTTCCGTAAAGTGATTCATTTTCAATGATCATAGAGAATTAAAATTTCTATTCAAGAGCTTCAGGTTACCTTATTACCTTAACCCTGAAAGGTTGGGGGGGGGGGAGGGGTTGATAGCTAGGGCGTTCCCCTTTAGGGTTATATTATATTAATTTTTGCACCTTAAAAAATCTAAAATTCATAAAGAAAACCCCCTATTTTTTTATTTATCAAGTATGCATCCATGTGTAACGTTTAGTAATTTTATGTGTATTTTCAAAATTCCCCGTATAAATACAAATATTTGGAGTATTTAGGACTTCCTTCAAATAATAGGGCTTCGTTTGTTTAATGTTTAATACAAAGACAACCAAAAAAAGCAAATACAGATATGTGAATTTGAGAAGGTTGTTCTACAAGGGGGACATAAGAATTTTATCAGAGAATACATAGAGTCTGGCCTAAAAAGATCTTAGTAGTGGTTCAGCTGTAAAAAGGTTTTAAGTATATGTATAACTAAATACGCTTTAGGAGGATGAGGATGGAACCCAGGCAATCTGGCCAATTATGTTGGTATTGACCACAACTCTGGTTGTTGTGTTTTTTATAGGAGCAGTGTTTGTATACAGACACTACAAGGTAATATTTTCTTTATACTTTGCCGCAAAAGAGAAAAAGTGTTTAACATGCCAAACCCAATTTTTTATGTTTGGCAAGCAGTATGCTTAATGTTTTATGAATGAACTCTGTAGAGTCCTGACAACAATGTTAATAAGATTGAATGAAATAAGATATATTATAGAAAAATATTGAAAGAAATATAACAAATTTTCATAACGATATAATCACTGAGTTTTCTGTCGTTTGGAAAGAAAATTAAACTCGAACGTAATAATAATGTGATAACCGAGCTAGGATTATAATATTTTGATATTATGCTATTATATTCCCTTCTAACGGGGAAAAGAGTAAATATTTGTAGAAACTAGATCTACGCTTTATCTACTTGTATACACTAAAATACATTATAAATACATTGCCTTACTGAACATAAGAAAACATTTACACTTAGCATAGTAAAATTAATGCATACGATTATAACTTCTGGTGAGCTCAAACTAATCTTTTATATATTCATTTGAAATATATCTTGCATTTTCGATTAAAATAAACGTACTGTAAACTTCAGATATGGTATAGACAAAAAACAAAACAAATTCAAACATTTTAACTCTAAACTTTGCCAAACTTGAAGTGTTATAATTACACCTCGCATTTTGTAGCAAGTCTTAGGTAGACATGTGGTTACAAAAAATCAATAAAATATTATATCAATTACAAGGAAAGGGAACAGAAAAAGGGATTTATATTTCTTATTTCTCGTAAATTTTATTATGATAGGCTGAAGCCGAGATTGCCAGTATGCATTGGAAGATCACGCCAGATAATATAATTCCAACTAAAGAGGTTATAACTGTTGCATTTTTTAAGTAAACGTTTTAGATATAAAACAAATTTTATATTTTGAAATTATAAATAGATGAGGAGTAGATTTGGAAGCAAATCTTCTATTTACAAGTCTATTAGCATTGATAGCTTGGACTGTGAAGAAAGCAGAAAACAGGTATTAGTCTTATTTTGTTTTCGCCAATTCACCAACCAGAATAAGATCTTAACTACACCTAAATAACAATAGATTTAATACAAATATTATATATAATAAAAAAAGATGAGGTTCTTGTTAGCTTGATTTACTGAAGACGAAATAAATAAACTATATTTTGTATTATTTACTCTTGCAGATTGTTAAAAGTAAAGTAGTTCTTTCTTTTATCTCATTACAGCTATATGCAATTGAGTCTTACACGTTTCTGAAAGTTATTTAAATTAATGGAATCAATATATCATATACTCATCAAAAACAAAACCAATAAAGTTAGTTTATCACTTTCTTTGCCGTGCAGTATGAAGTAGCCAGTAATATTTTAGTTAAGGGTTTGTATTGTAGATAAATTAATTACATATTCATAATCCATGCAGTATGAAGTAGCCAGTAATGCTATATTTTAAAGCGCTTAGGCTGTTTAGTTTACCCTGAAATTACCCAAAAAAGTGAACGGTCCCTTTAAGGGTTTGTATTGTAGATAAATTCATTACATATTCATAATCATATTCAATAAATAATTTCAGATTATTTATTTGAAAAAATAGATGGTGCTTGCTGCCCAAAATACTTATTCATTCCGTTATTTTTGTTGTATCCTTGTGCCCATATAATATTATTGTTAGAGAAATTGGATCTCAGATCTGTCCCTGGGGAGTTAGGAAAGCACTTATAATAGAAATAATTTTAATATCTGCGAAACTAAATGAGAAAATCCGTATCTTTTCAGACGTACGTGAAAACTGTATTCTTTAAGGGGAATATCGTAGCTCATAAACATCTGTACACCAAATCGATCAATCAGAACAGGTAAAAGTCAATGGGGGGGGGGATGATAGTTCTCTACATCGACTAGTTACCATGCGGAGTATACTATTACAACGGATTACTAATGCACGCTCTCAGTGTACTTTACGACATATCTATCCACTCCACTCTCCACTAAAAGTTGCATTATATGTCTGGTCAGTGTACTGCAGATTATTACAAAACACACACAAGCCTAGTTAAATATCAGGTTTTTAGGGTTTATTAAATTTTACCAGAAAAATGTGATCATTTTATGTTTTTTCTTGACCAAATATTTGTTAATACACATTGAGAACTAAATCTAATGTTGTAAACCATAAATACAACTTCTAACCCGTACATTCATGAAAAATTAAAAGACAAAAATTTGCTATATTTGTCATAGGTTATATAGCTTTTTGTACTTAGAGAAATATGTTCAAAAAGCACATTTCAGCTTTTCCCATGGTCAGATTTAATGCTAGAACTTTCCTAACGTTTGTTAATTATCCTTAAGGAATGATAAACAAATTCACCATTTCGATCAGCATATATCTTTATTGGTTTTGAATGAAAAGAAGGCCATAATTTTTACAATTATGGAATGATTTTGTAGAAAATAGTAGAAACCCACTAGGACCATTTAATAAATAAATTACCAAATATGTTATCATGATTGTAAGAAAGTTCATTGATGTTTGGAAAGCTCTATCTCTAAATCTGGTCACGGAAGAAACTGAAATGTGCTCTTTGCACATATCTCTGGGCGCACAGAGCTTAGTGTATAGCCTACAAATCAAGCCAATTTTTTCTTTTGTATGAATTAACTGATAATTGGTCAAGTTACAATAAACAATGATTGTATTTTTTGTGCAATTTCATAAATCAAAAAACCTAATATTTCAGTAGTGGGTAAAACCACAAATCTTGGTCACAGAATCTGAGAGGAAGTGTAAAGATGGAATGGAAACAGGAGACTGATATAACAACATACCTATTCTATAAGCGAAAGATACAAATTATCTTTTTCTGTTTGATAAATTTTGCCAAGTAATTTCTAAGTCTATGAGGTTATTGTGTACAGTCCGCCCATACTACACCAAAAATAGCGGTTTAAAACTTTTTTTGTTAATTCCTTTCGGTTTGAGATTAATCTTTTAAAAAATAATGTTTTGTCGATTACTCTTGAAATTTCAGATATTCAAGTTCTGACAGAAAGTAATAATACATAAAAATACCGAGGGATATAAAGTTTATTTATATAAATAGAGGTTGATTGATTGGCCGGAATGTGTATATTTACTTAAGAAAGAAAATGCTGGGAGATTTTAGTAAGATTGGAAAACTTCATAGATTACAGATTTAAATGTAAAATATTATTTTAAAATTTATTCTGCAAATTATGAATACACTAATAAAAGGTATGTTTGATTTGTCCCAATAGAATATTAGTAGGCCTATTTTTTTCATGCATATTAGAATGATGAATATATCTTTACAACTTCATCACTACAGCTTGTTAATGGTATTTTAAGTTAAACTGTTGTTCTTTGTGTTCGGTAATTTTTGCTATATTGAACAAAATAGGATTTCTTTACTGCTGTATTTTGATTTTGGTCGAACAGGTTACTTTTCATGAAATGTGTTTTATTTCAAATCTTTGCTGGTTCACAGTATCTTTCGTGTTCACATTTGGATGCATATAGGGATCATTTAGTTATTTGAAAATATCTTATTGTCATTCTTTTACATTGTTTTACATTTCCGTCCACACTTGTCTCAATTCCACGCCACCGTATACTTAACTCCACCCACCCTTGTGTCAGTTCCATCTCACCCCTGTTGTCTCAGTTCCATCCCCCTTGTCTCAGTTCCATCACGTCCTTGTCTCAGTTCCATCCCTAACTTGCCTCAGTTCCATCCCACCCTTGCCTCAGTTCCATCCTACTCTTGTCTCAGTTCCATTACACTCTTGTCTCAGTTCCATCCCACCCTTGCCTAAGTTCCATCACACTCTTGTCTCAGTTCCATCCTACTCTTGTCTCAGTTCCATCACACTCTTGTCTCAAATCCATCACACTCTTGTCTCAGTTCCATCACACTCTTGTCTCAATTCAGCTACACCCTTATCTCAGTGATCTCAGTTCAGTCCCACCCTTGTCTCAGATTCATCACACACTTTTAAAAAGGAATTTCACAGTTATCCTAAAGTTTGGAAACAGAGAGTTTAAAATACATATGAAATGTAGCTATTTAGAAGATAAAAAATCGATCGCCACGGCCTCATGAACAGCTTTAAACGGTACTATATAAGAAAGTAATATTTTGTTCTCAAAAGAATTAGACTGAGTATATTGTGTAAATTACTGACAATCTTCTAATAACATTTTATTCATAAATATATATATATATGTATGTATTTGTACGTGAATAATTTTAAGAATAAGTTACATTCATTCTATGTTCGATTTGTCTTCGAAAAAAGCAATTGAGTCTTTACCACAAACTTAAATTTCATAAACCCGATATCTTTGCAGCACGAGGGGGTAATTTGTAAATCTTTGATATTTCAAACTTCGATTACTTTATCGAACAGAATTTATAGTTTGAAATGTCTAAGGTCTATGCCATTGGGTTGTAAAGAATTAAGGATTAAAAATTCTGAGTTTGTGTTAAAGACTCAATTCCTTTTTCATTTTAGGTCTTTACTTTTGGAACTTAAGCGCTTAAAAGACGTTCAACATGATAATATTGTGAGGTTTGTCGGAGCATGTCTTGAACCAGGTGGGAACCCGCAACAAAGTTTTTTTAAATGAAAGTTCAATATATTAGGTTTTAAAAACGTTCCGTCTATATCCCCCTACCCCACATACTTACTAAATCAATACAACAAAACGTTACATAATTTTCTTTTCAAAATAAAACGGCTCTTTCATATTTAATCATAACATCGATTTTTAGATTGTTCATTTGTTTTAACAGAATATTGTCCACGAGGTTCCTTGCAGGACATACTTGAAGATAGTGGAATGCATTTAGATGCTGATTTTAGGTCAATTTTGAAATAAATTAAAAATTAAAAGTTAAATCGAAAATATTTTGTTAATAACATTTTTAGGGCATAAATATGTTATGTCTGTAAATATTACTTAGAAGCTGAAGGGGCGTTGCCCGTGAGAAAAAAATGTGAAGAAAAAAAGTTTTAAAAAAATTTAGTTTGAAAGAAATAATTTTCGATTTTTTAATCTATAACACACACCCCCCCCCCCACCCATGAGTGTCCGCAAAATTTTTTTAGCTCAATCGGTTCAGCCGTTTGGACGGCTATACGCAATATATATTACATATAAAAATCTTGTTTTATTATATAGATCATTGAAATTTTTAAAAAGTTATTCATTTTCTTATTTTAGGTTTTCCTTGATTTATGACATCGTTAAGGGTTTGTTTTTTCTTCATTCTTCAGACCTAAGAATACATGGAAATCTCAAATCATCTAACTGTGTAGTTGATAGCAGGTTATGATTAATATTCTTTATCAACGAATTAAAAGTAATAAATGTTAATCCTAATTTCAAGAATGTTACAATTGTATACAGTATGCTTAGTAATGATGGAAACTTTTTTAAACTGTCAGGATGTGTCTACTGTCCAAAGGAAACCATTGGAAAGTTCTTTATGGTTTCTAAGCTTAAAAATGTGGCAAAAGATTATTTTTATTGACAATTATTAAAAAAAATCAAATGTTGATAATTCAAAGCATTTTCGACAAAATCGGTTTATTCTGCCGATAGATAAACTTACAGGTAAATGGTGAACCAAAAGGACAAAAAATCCAGCCTCACTTATTGCTCTAGCCGTAGTGGGAGTGAGTGCAAGAAACGTACTCCTGTATTTTTGTTGAAGCGAGGAAACCTGGCTATCAGGTGGTTAAGAAAATTTTGAACTCAAAAACTGTTTCTGGAGCTAACACTGTTTATGGAGAACACAATTATGTCTTGGTTTAAGATATTGCTCTTCCTCACACAAATATATCAAGTGTTTCTCTGGTAACGGGTTGGCAAGATTTTGGTCTCTTGGGAATAAAACCCAGTAATTGTTACCTAGACCCAAATGTCTTAGTTTCAAATTTTTTTACGCGAATAGATGATGAGGTCTATGGAAGGCCTGCAGAATAAGGGAACATTTTCATGAAACACAAATTAAGAAATAAATACTACTGTGTTTTTTATTTATTTTAAGCAGCATTTACAAAAAGCATTGTTCGATAAAATCAAAACTGACTTTCGCAATTGGATATTTATGGCCGAAAAACCGGTGTCACAAGGGATTTTTAATTTTTTTCAAAATATGACGATATATGAATATCAAAGCCTAATTCAACGCAGCAGACGGGTTACAAAAATATTCAAAAACATGCAAACTAGGAGCAGTAAAGTGGAAAAAATTAGGGAAATCATAAAATCAGCTGTGTTCCTTAGTTTTTCAGGTTTTTAGTTCCAACTTGGCTAATTTTTATTATTTTGTAAAATGGGATTTTCCGTTGAATATGGCTTGGAAAGACGGATCTTTTGATGTCCATATTGACATATTTTGAGAAGAAAGAAAAAACATTATTACAATAGTTTTCTTTATCACAAAAGGCCAATTGCGATGGTAAATTTTGATTTTAGCGAAAATGCGTTTTGTAAATGTTTCTTGGAATTAAAAAATACATTAGTATTTACTAATTGAAATTAATTCCTCTCAAATTTGTGAAAATCTTTCACCCTTACTACAGAACGATAAATTTAGCTGAAGATCACTACTACTGTCTTCTGGGACGGTTAAAATTAGGACCGGCTGTGTACTATGTATCAAGAGGTCCTGTAGAATAGATTGTTGAGGTTGAAGAAGGTTAAAGGAATTGAGTCTTCGCCACAAACTCTGATTTTCTAATCACTATATCTTTGGAACCAAATGTTGCAGACCTTAGATATTTCAAACTATGAATTCTGTTAGATCAACTAATCTGAGTTTGAAATGTCAAAGGTTTACAACATCGGGTTCTAAAGATATTGATGTTTAAATATTTGATTTTGTTCCAAAGACTCAATTCCTTTGATGAAATATATTCAATCTACTCCCAAACATTGAATATAAGTATAATCATTTAAATCAGATGTCTAAATTGGGTTTAGCATAAAACATGTTATACTTACTTTAAAAGTTTCCATCTTTACTACACACCCCTGTACATAATATGGTTAGGAGTAAAACATTTAAAAGAACCAAGAAGAAAAGTATTTTCGCAAATGGGTTTTATAACTGATAAAAGTGAAATAATACAAAGTAAAATGAAAATTGAAAAGTTTGAATCGACACTTGAAAATCCAAGCTGAAATCATTTACAGAATTGAAAAGTATTAAAAATCTACAAAGTTATGAAGAAAAAACGTATTTTTATCAACAATCAAAGAAAATTAATTTCTTTAAAAAGTGTTTTTTGACCCAAACTCAATCAATTTTAAGTATGAAATAATTCTGCAGTCGGCCAGTATTGTGGCCGTCATGATCCAGCCGCAGTGCTCAGCCCAGAAACTGTCTTAACACAGATTTTCCAGAACATGGTCTAACAATGTATATTGTTAATGTAATGGCCACAGCGCTCAGTTCCCTAGCCTGTTTTAACCGCGCTGCTATGCCAATTTCATTTTGTAAAAATGTCTACTCTTGAAAAATTTCTTTTTTGGCTTTAAAAAGGATTTTAAAATAATGTTTAAATGTCAGATTGCTTTGACTAATTTTATATTTTCAAGGTTTGCCGTGAAACTCACTGATTTTGGATTACTTTCATTGAGAAGAGAAGAAAACTCAGATGGGTATTTTACTCTGAATTTTTTACTACTTAAAATAGTCCAATGAGCATTGCACACCGCAATTTTGTAGTGTAAAAGACCAATTTCACTTAAATAGTGTCCAGAGGCCGAATTTAAAACTATATGATATACACCTAAATATCGCTATAAAGTCGTCTTTATCACTGTATATGTAGAATAGTTTCCAAACTGTGGGGGCCTGCTATTTTAAACTTTTTTTTCTCATAAAAACTACCTTACAGTGTTACCCACAAAGCATGAGACTTCAGAGACGACAATACGGAATATTTACTAACTGTTTTCTGATATTCATGATTCCCTGGAATGTAAACTTGTTTCTTTTAGTGACCACGCATTAAAAAGGCTATTAAAAGAATAAATTAAAAGCAGAATTACTCATTTTTCAGAACGGAGGATAATGAATTCTGGAAGCGAAAGCTTTGGACAGCCCCAGAGCTTCTAAATACAAGGTGAACTCAGTAGCTGAGTAAATGAAGATGTGTTACAAAATTTTAGTTTTAGAGTTTGTTACCAAGTCAGAAAAAACTTATTGCAAAACCAGGATCAAATGTAGATTTAACAAAGAATTAACACAAAATCTGCATGCGTCTCAAAACATGGAATTTATTTCAATTTGTCTGAACTGTAATTTTAGTACATAGAATAGCTCAATTCTAAATATGCTAGAACTGTATGCGTAAGGGTTTTATTAATCCCAGTATGTTATTTTAGTGGAGGGAGTCAGAAAGGAGACGTTTACTCATTCTCTATTATCCTTCACGAGATAGGAATGTATTAATTTAGAAATTTTACTTTTCTTTTTACTAAATCACCACAGTTTTCTTTTTACTAAATCACCACAGTTTTCTTTTTACTTAATCACCACAGTTTTCTTTTTTACTAAATCACCACAGTTTTCTTTTTATTAAATCACCACAGTTTTCTTTTTACTAAATCGCCACAGTTTTCTTTTTACTAAATCACCACAGTTTTCTTTTTACTAAATCACCACAGTTTTCTTTTTACTAAATCAACAATTTGAGATACATGTTTCGTGCAGTGGGTAATTAGACAGTTGTAAAAAACTTTTTTACTGCCGAACTTATGGCGAAATTTTACTAACAAAAAAACAAAAAAAGTTTCAAACTAACCAAATTTATTTTTGTGCTACAGACGTCTATTGGTGTCCATCTATGAAAATCGAACCACAACAAGAGGCACAAAACCTTAAAGAGTTTTCTTTTCTGGAACACTGTGTAGTTACAATTAACTCAAAATTTAAAATTTACCTTTATAATTTTACTAAAATAATCTTCAAATCTGACGATACGATAGCTTAGTGTTTCTTTTTCCAAAAAAAAAGGATTCTATATTGAAATATGTGAAATGCTCAAAATAACTTGGTAAATTCAGACAAAATTTGAAATCTTGATCTTTTTTAAACACTACATAAATCTGGTACTATGGAACAACACCATACAGTATTTTTTTTAAACCTGAATACCAATGTCCTATATTTTACTATACTATATTACATACAAATAAATATGAATGTTTATTGTTTATATTATCATGATTTTTTAATTGTAAATACTTAATTTGTTTGGTATTATTACAATAATTAGAAAATTGTATTAAATACACGTTAGTTGTACAGCAGGGCACATGGGGCATCAACTTTAACTGTTGGTCACCACAATATATTGTGCGAGGAGTACAAGTTGAGTTCCTTAGGTAATAGTTTTACTTTAAATTACAATCTAAACTAATACATATGCATAGTCTATGTCAGTCTATGCTAGTCTATGCATAGTCTATGTACAAAATTATTATTAGTATCAAATTTTAATATTACTTAAACAAGAATTCTACGGGGTTGCCCTGCCATAAAATCACTTTAATTTTACAACATTTCATTTTTAGACCTTCTCTGGATTTTGACATAGAAATCGAAATGGTTCATTTAATAGAGAGATGTTGGTCACAGGTATATATCTATATCTTTATATAAAGTTGTAACATAGGTTTGTTTGTTTGGATGTCCGAGCATAACTCAGGAGTAGGGTTTCCAATCGGAATTCCGTTGCGTGCAATTGGAAACCCTAGTCTGGAGTCAGGAATCCCTGGGCCGACTTGCCTCCAATTTTGTTAAGGGAAGTCGGCAGAACCATGGGAACGTTCTTAGCCTGGCTTAAACATGTTTAGCTGATTGGGTTAAATTTAAAGTTTAGTTCCAGGCAAAACTGGGTTACCCAGCTATGGGGGTTGATGGAAATAGATTAGGGTGGTATAAAAAAATAGGCAAATTTTCTAAAAATATTTTAAAGCTGTTTCAGAAAAAGAGAAAGATATATATATGAATGATTGGCGAGGAAGTATTTTGGGAAGTTGAGTTGGGGAGGGTAGCTTGAGATGGTAGAAAATATATAACCAGATATATATAAAAGACTTCTTAATCTTTAACCAGCAATATGATGTTCTCTCTCTCTCTAAGAATCGATGTGGTTGCAAATTAAAGAAGTATATATTGATCAGATCTGGTCACAAAAAGAATATAGGGTTCTTTGCACTCGCTTTGACCGCGAGGGTGGTACGCGGGTCGAACAGTTCTTTTCTTCTTTGTAGGAGTTACATCTTGAATCCTTTCTCTTTACTGGTTCTATAGCGACTGTGTCTAGCCTGCTTTTTGCAGATTGCCAAATGCAGGGCAAATTTAAAGATAGTAATATTTGACAATATAAACACTTTTAGGCTTAACAAAGATATAAAAGTGAAAACATGAAAACATATTAATAACTTTTGTTTCGAGGGATCTAAACACCCCTTTAGCTAGGCAGCATAATACTGCGCAAAATATTCACACAGGCTGGTTTTTTGCACAGGCTTATTTCTTTCTAATACTTCTAAAATTCATATTTTCTTGTCCATTGTCATTTGTCATAAATAAGGCATGATATAAAAAGTTTATAGTGTCGTAACTTTTACACAAAATCCAAACTATTGGGATCCCAAACGATTATCAACTAATGTTCAAGATATTGGGATTAGGCTTGGTTTGGGAATAAGGTTTATGAATGAGATAGAACCAATTGGAAGTAGGTAGAAAAGGTTGGGAATTGGAAAGGATATCAACTAAAGAGGAAGTTGGGATTGGGATGGAAATCAGCTGTTGAGAAATTTGGGATTGGAAGATTTGGGATTAGGAATCAATGAGAGCTAGGATGAAAATAAGGGTTGTTATATTGGTAGTTAGAGTGATTGGAAAGATTGGGCAAAGGAATAGATGTTTTTTGAGAACCACTGTATTGAAAGAGAATGAGCAAAATATTGAAGTTTAGTATAAAGATAACGATAGGATAAAATACGTGTGTGTAAAACTATAAGAGAATAAGTGATTTAGTGGATGAAAATATTAAATAGGAATGAAGACGACATTTTGGAAAGGATGAACGTATTATTGTCAAGTTAGAATAAGAGAGAGAAAGGGATATAAAAATCATCTTTAGAATCATTCAATAATCCGACTCAAAGCCTTTTTTGAACTTATATAAATCAAGGAACCCGATCAGAGACCAGATATTAGTACAATAAGAAATGATGTGAGAAAGTTGAATAAAATCAGGTAAAGTGTTTACATAAAAAATCATTATCGACCACAACTTGCCCACTTTTGAAATATTTTTTAATTCTGTAAATTGTCTTAAATTCTGCGGTTTTCAAGTCAGTTCTATTGAAAACCATTTAAGATGCTTTTCAAATTCGTCATTCTTACTTGTTTGTAAAACAATTTTACTTAGATGATAAATGATTTTAGAAAGATGTCATACCCCTGGTGTCTATGTATGTAGTTCGTTTGAACCAAACAGATTATCAAGTACAAATTTAGGGCTGGACACGTTCCAACTTTTTCTAGTCGTTTCGTTAACGGTTAGTTCCAACCGTTAAAAACAGAAAACTTTCAGGTAGCCGTTAATTTTATAGGGAAGAACGGGAGCGTTTGTTTCTTTATCGCCATTTATACCGATTTTTTAAAAATTACTGTTAGTTAACGATCTTGATTTTAAAAGCAACGTTACATCCGTCCTACGATACTTCGGCCCTACCCGCACCGGGTTTTCAGAAGTTTCTAGCTGCAGCTGTTATTCCGATGAACTGTATGTAGGATACACACTCAATTGAAAAAAGTTAGTGTATCAACCTACTGTAGGTCGGTTGCACACTTAACTGTAGGGTGGATGCAGACCTTCAGATGCACTGCATTTGTAGGTGTAGGTGAGATGAACAACCTTAGTATATGCGCGGATGCACAACATTATACAGTAGGTCAGACGACTTTTGTTTTAGGTCGGATGCTGCACAACTTAACTGTAGGTCGGATGCACTGGCACACAACTTGTGTAGGTCAGATGCATAATTTTTGTAGGGCGGATTAACAAAATAGAATGTTCATCCGACCTACAGCTGCGCAAGTCCGATGTTGCAGTAGGTCCGAAGTATCCTAGGACGGAAATAATGTGGGACGGAAAATGCTATAGGACCAAAATAACATCACCAATCTATCAGCTATTTAGACAGAATGTCGTCTTTCTTTATACATTTGACACTTGCGCATCGTGCATGATTGGTACATTTTTCTGTTGCCATCTATTGTACTTGACAATCTATTTGGTTTGAACAAAAGTGTAAATCTGAAGGCAGAAGCATGCCGCGTTGAATTACACGACAGATCTAGCCTGTTCTAGCCGCGGTGCTCTACCCCTAGCCGTTCATAGTCGCAGCGCTCGGCACCCTTGCTTGTCCGATATAGCCACATCGCTCGGCCCAGAAAATTTCTGAACACAGCCTAACCCTAAAATATATGCTAATCTCTTTCTTTCTTGTAATTCCACGCGGCAAGTGCGCGTAACTCCTTTAGGCAACTGTCAAATCTGAAGGTTTAAAAAAAACTGTCCGTCTTTAAAAGAGCAAGAATGAAATGGTTTGTACGTATACTATTGTATTTTTGGGAACATTTATAATCTTGGCACCCTGTAACAAAACCCCTTTACTACAAAATTTTTCAGTACAAGTAACAATATAATGGATAATCTAATGTCCCGGATGGAGAGGTACGCTAACAATCTTGAAGGATTGGTTCAGGAGAGAACACAGGACTATTATGACGAAAAGAGGAAATGTGAAGATCTTCTCTACCAACTTCTTCCACAGTAAGACATTTTTTTTTGTATATTTTTAATAATTTTGCAGATCAGATAAATCAAAATTACCAAGTTGGGTTGAAAGTTTTTAATCATGACATTTAGATCTGTTGCAAACTCACTGATTGAAGGGAGAACAGTTATGGCGGAGAATTTTAAATCTGTCACAATTTACTTCAGTGATATTGTAGGTCAGTATCCACTTCTTAAAATTTTTAGTAAAACTTTTATATAATCGTTCATAAATGTTAAAAATGAGAAACAGATTTTTATATATAATACTATTATAAACTTTAAATTTCCATGGGTTTAATATAAATTTCGTATCTAAAAATATCTAAACAATAAAAAAGATGTTATGTACTTTCCCAAAGGAATTTTTCATAGTGGACATTTCCCAAGGGTATTTTCCCAATGACAACTTCTCAAATGTGCAATTTCTCAAGATGCAACCTACCGAGTCTGTTCGACCCACTAGCCAATCCTAGCTGCAGCGCTTGCTCCCCCCACCCCCATTGCAGCTCGTCTAACCTATACTATCATGTGAAATTTCCGCTTGGGAAATTGAACATTTGAGGAGTTGCCAAGTACCCAACACCTAAAAATAACAGCAAAACATGTTCTTAGTGGTAGAATTCCTTCAGATCATGGAAAAGAAATTGAGTCTCCTACTTTGATTATTGTTCACGTCACGAAGCCTGTAACAATATACATACAAGTGGCAACGCAATAAACAACAAATCACTTTTTCGAACAAGTGATTCTTGTGAACTTTTTAGTTTTATACTTTTCTATTGTTCTTCCAAAAACCCGCTAGTTAAACTTGACATTTTTTGCAAGCTATTTATAAAACATATTTCCAGCGTTTTTCGACTTACCTTCTTTATTTTTCATAACTTTACTCAAAGAAAAAATATTGAGAATGAAAGCTGTAGTAGGTGTAAATTCAAGTGGTCCTTCATTTATCTACGCTTTTGTTTGCAAACTGTTTTAAATTCAAGAAATAATTATATTTCCTTTCTAGAAGTTGCAGAAAATAAATATTTACATTTGAACTTTTGATGCGATGCGACCATAGAATATCCAGGAATTTTGAGGTATACATGAAACGTCAGCTGAACGTAGGGTCACTTTGAAATTACACTTGCAGTCCCTTCAGCACGTTTTTTTGTAGGGTTCACAAAGATTTCAGCTGAAAGTGATCCAATTCAAGTCGTGGATCTCCTTAATGATCTCTATACATGTTTTGATTCTATTATAGAACATTTTGATGTATACAAGGTTTGTTATTAGACCTTTCTTAGTATAAGTATGAGTTTTTGATGTTTAAACATTGAATGATTAAAAAAATGTTCATCTATATTTATACTTTGCCTGTCTGTCCTGAGCTGGGAACTTTAGAATGGATAACCTTTAATCCCGATTACTTAATCCGAATATCCACTGTAGAAACTTTTCATTTTATTGCTTAATCCACTCTTTTTCTCTCTCGTTGGATATCCGTACATTGTTTTCTCCAATGAGAGGGCAGGAATATAGTGAGGGGCGGATACAGGGGGGCGGGGGGACATTCGCCCCCCCCTAAGATTTCGAGGCAAAAAATGTTCCCAATTTGATAAATGTTATTGTTAACGATAAATTTAAAATTAGAAATTTGTAAGAAACTAGACTTAAGTTATAATATTGTTCATATCTAGTAATGTTCCTTAATCAATACTCATTTATCAAAATTGTAATATTGTTCCTAATTTTCATGCATTTAAGTATAAATAGTAATTTCTTTTTGTTCTTAAATTGCTAATGTTCCTATTATTGTTCCTGTTCCTAAATCCCTGTCCGAATCCTTTAATTTTGATCCTAATTCCTGAACAATCAGTTGATTGTTCCTAAATTTCTGTCCTAATCCTTTATTTTTGTTCCTAATTCCTGAACAATCTTTTAATTGTTCCTAAATTCCTGTTCTAATCATTTATTTTTGTTCCTAATTCCTGAACAATCTTTTAATTGTTCCTAAATTCCTGTTCTAATCCTTTAATTTTGTTCCTAAAATTTAAAAATCTAGTTTTTTAGTCTTTAGTCATTAATTTTGACTCTTTTTGAGTCTTTTAAGTCAAAAAAAAATGTTCGCCTACAGCATGATTTTTTGTTCCTAATTATTCATTTTTTTGTTCCTAAAAAATCTTGCCCCCCCCCTCACTTAAATCCTGTATCCGCTCCTGAATATAGTTAGTAAATTGTATTGACCAATGACAGCCTTGTAAATAAATTCTATCCCATGAGAGAAATTCGCAAAATGTAACAAATAAAGAATATGTTGTCGGCCATTTTTTAATTGGTGAAGAAATATATTCAATAATACGTTTGAGATTCTTTTTTAACCAAATTTAACTAATGTTTTATAAATAAATGGGTGAGAAATTTAGTGAAGGCCCTTTCAGTAAAAAAAACGAACAAATCTGGCGTTCCTGGAGTTTAATTTGTTGATCTAAATATTTAATCTCGAGACTAACATAATCGCGAGATTATGTTAGTCTCGAGATTAGCAAAAAGAGAGGATTAAGCATTAATCTTGATAACCACCATTCTAAAGTTCCTAGCTCTAGTGTTTGTAATAAACGTCAAAATGGCTGTACTGATTTGGCCCAAATGTTGTGTGGGGCCCCCCATGAAAGATAATGAGCCATCAAAATAAAGAAAAAATCTTAGAAACATTTTTTTTTTGGAAAATTTGAGAATGACTTTTAGAGCACAGTTAAAGCTAAAATTATTCATATAAAAAAGGGTTTGCGAAAAACCTTTAAAGTGAATTAGCAAAAATGTATACAACTGAAATTTAATTTAAAATCTAATGCTAACATTTGTACTACTATCTGGTGTGTCTAAAATGAGAAAAGCTGTATCTATTTTTCTAAATGAGACATTTTTCCGGACTTCTTTAACAGTAGATGTTACATTCATTACAAAAGTAATTGATAAAGAAGTAAAAAAAACTATTGTCGTCGTAAAATCACATTTCAATATAGCAAATAAAATTTATTATTTTAATCTTTGTTCAGAATTTAAATTGACATTTTATTTCAGATTATCGATTGAATTAGAAAATTAAGCTTTAAAGAAACTTGTAATTGTCACAACCAAAAATTTTCTTATCTACAGTGAAACCCTTAATAACGAATACATCGAAATAATTCATCAAATGTCGTATTCTTCACTTTCTGATAATGGAATGTTGCAGATATTTAGTTTTTTAATTAAATGATTATATGGAACTCTTTAACGCTGTTCCCGCATATTCATGGCTATTGATTTATTTTCGCAAATACTGAAATTTACGTAATATAGTATAAAACTCATTGAAAAATCGTCAAGACGACATTTGATAAATTCTTCCGATGTATTCCTTATTAAGGGTTTCACTGTATATATCTTTGCGATCAAAAAAGTTTTATATTAATTGGTTATCACAGAAGAAGTAAACATGAGAGAGATCGATATTGAATTCAGTCCTAATTGCAATTTTATTTCTGTCTCTCAAAAATGAAGCAATAAGTAAAGTTAACAATGATTAAATATTCGCAACTAGGATGAGGCAATGATTAATTTAGGTGGAAACCATAGGAGACGCCTATATGGTGGTTTCAGGTTTACCTAAAGTTCATGAAAATCATGCACAGGAGATTGCGGGCATGTCCCTCAGGTAATCAAATAAAATCACTAGTATTAGGGAAGTCCAACCTAACATGCTTCAACCTCAACATGACCTTACTAAATTTTTCTACTACTAAAAAATAGTTTTTTACAGTAAATTTCAACAATGAATTCTTACCCAAAATCTATGCAGTAATCATTTTATTTAAACAAAGGGTGTAAAAAAAAATAAAAAAGTCAAGTTTCAAATTAAATTAATCAATTAGAGCAAGTAGTTTACAAGTTTTAAATATTTTTATTTTAGTGTTCATTTTTACATTATAAGGGTTACAAACTATGAACAAAACAATTTTTAGCCTTACTTTTGGATTTCACTGCAAATTTATAAAATAACGGTTTACGTTTATTACCCAATCCCATTATCTTTCTACAGAAGCTATATCAAAATATCTAAGACTAATTGTTTTGATGATTTTAACTAAAAATGTGTTATTTTTTATTTACACCCTTTATATTAATCATAAATCCGAATAGTTCTTGTGTTGTGATGAAATTCAATTCACTAAGGGCTTTTGAAATTATAAATATAATTCAAAATTATTAGAGTTGATCATCATAAGATTTTAAAACTTTTTTACTAACAAGATGTTTACCTAAACATGAGAAAATGGCATCTTTTAGTCCAGATTTACAAAACCAAATATTGTTTCTGTATTATTTCTATAATTTAAGTTAATATCGTTTAAAAATATTTTAGCATAATTAAGAGTGTTGGGAAATTTCAAATCAAGCATATGCCTGAAGAGAGACTAAAACTTAGAGTTGGTATTCATTCGGGTAATTTTTAAACACCATATTACTGCATTTTTAGTAGTCAAATCAAAATAAAGCTCCCAAATGATTTAATAATAAATTAGGGAAAATGTCATGATGAGAAAAAAATGATTATATACATTTTAAAAACAAAATTTGATTCAATAAAACAATTAAAATATTTGTTTGCACTGCTAACTGAAAAAAATAACAAAGTATTGGGTCAAATTGAAATAAATTGTGTGATGTTTTTAAGTCGTAAATATTGTCAATCACCATCATTCTGACAAGCTGTTGAGTCTGAATTTATAATATCCTAAACCAACTAAATATGCTTTTTTATTGTTGAGTGCTAATAAAAAATTGGGCGGCTATGAGGTCCCAAAATCGAACCAATAATTTTGCATAAATTTGATCTCTTTACCTTAAGTCTAGATTGAGAGTTGAGACTAAATTTCATTAATTTATCTTTTATTTATCCTTATAATTTTTGGAATTCAGGTCCTTGCTGTGCGGGTGTTGTAGGTATCAAAATGCCACGGTATTGCCTTTTCGGAGACACAGTCAACACAGCTTCTAGAATGGAATCCAATGGACTTCCTTTAAAAATACATGTCAGGTCCGTGAAAATAAGCAATATTTCTTTTTCAAATAATTTTTTGATTTATAAAATACTATTTAGATTTTAATTGACATGTTTCATTTGTTTAGAAAAAATTAGTATGGCCACTATAATGTGCGGAAGTCTATAAAAAAATATGAATTTGTCTTTAAGAATGCACAAGTTTTTTAACTGCACATTTGATTGACAACGCCGGATAAGTATAAAAAACGGATGAAAAGAAAAAAATGGGGTTTATGGGTTTTTAGTTTACCTATCGCAGATAGCGATTTTACTAGAGTTATATTTCGAATTTGGCTACGTCTTTTTGTATTTTTCATGTATAGTTGTTTTAATAAATAAAAAATACTAAATTATAGAAATAATTAAGGTTTAATTAAAAAACATCCAAATACAGCTTTGCACCCAACTATTGGAACAATACATTAAAAAATCCACTTTAAAACATAGTGAAAGAACAAAAGAACTCCTTGAAACAAGAGGAAACTTCATTCTTGATCCACGTGGAGAAATGGAGATCAAGGGAAAGGGGAAAATGAAAACTTACTGGCTAATCAGGGATTATAATTAATTATAAAAGAATTGATAAGACTTTTTAATGTTGCTGAAGCGCATTTAGTTATTGAATATTTTCTCACTTAAAGTATATCTCATACCGAATAACTTAGGTATATTATAATAAATCTATATATACACATTGAGAAAATTGCAACATACAACTTAGACCGTAAAAAATCAATTTAATTTCAAACAAATCATTTAGATATTACAACCTATAGTCATCGCTTATCTTTCGCCACATTTGTATATAGTTTATATTTTATAATATTTTATTTTTTTTAGAAAACGTTTTCAACGGATTTCGAAAATTGTGAGTGGTGTGCGGCATTCTTAGATAGTTGCGCAAGCGACGAGAGAAATAAACAAATTAATTAAAAAATATTATAAAATATAAACTATATACGAATGTGGCGAAATATAATCGATGACTATAGGTTGTAATATCTGAATGATTTGTTTGAAATTAAATTGATTTTTTATGGTCTAAGAAAGTATGTTACAATTTTCTCAATTTGTATGAGCGCTACGTTATTCGGAATGAGACGTCTTTAACAATTTTCTCCTTATAGACGCAACAGACAGAAGTAAGATTAGTGGCGATCAAAAGCGTTTTTTTATCGCATTAAGCCTTTTTGGGTAGCCATGACACTGACATGACAAGAAACCCCGATCAATTTCCATAACACTGTAATGAAAAACATTTATTTGTCATTTTAAACAAAAAAAAGATTTTTCAAATTGAGATGGCATGGTGATTACAAATTGAGGGCCACACATACCTCAAAACACATTCGGCTGTTGGTATTTACAAATTGAGTTGGTTTTCACTCCATCCCTCGTTAGCCTAAGTCTACCTACATCCGACCTACACAAAGTTTCCAACCGACCTACAAAAATTGTGCATCCAGACTACAGTATGTCGGATACACTAACTTTTCTTTAAATTAGAGTGTATCCGACATACAGTTTATCGGTCAAACCAGAACCACGTGTAAGTAGGCCCTAAGTATCATAGAAGGGATAAGTGGTATAGGTGCATTAAAGATAAAACTTTACACTTCAGATGTACATTTTTTCATTAGACTCAGTTAGTTAAATTTTTTTAAATTAATTATTTTTGAAGAGAGGAAAATCCGACAAAATTTAGCATACCAAAGGAGCCAGGTAATCATACAACTTTTGATTCATAATGTTCGATAAGTATGTGCTAGGGGTAGATACTAAAGAAGTGCAAGTCTTATATTTTTATTTCTGTTTAAAAGTTCTTAAATTTTTTGGAAGAAACCGTCCTTTTTTAGTATTAAAGAGATATTATTTCTCTTAATTCCTTCCTTCTTCTTTGCTATTACATAAATTCCCGCAATTGAAAATAATAAATTTCTAAAGAGAAACATACTGATAAGTTTATGATCATTTTGCGCAGACAAATGTTTAAAGAGGTACTTATACATACATGTATACATCAACAACTATAATGTCCAAATGTGTCCAAATTATTTTTCTATATTCGACCATTTAGGGACATATTGGTCTTTTCTCGCCCAGTCATGTCGTACTCAAAAATCTTTACTTTCTGTATTGACCCAGTTAAATTACAATTAAATTAAAGTATTGGTCGTAAAATGAAATTTTTATTTTAAAATGTCCTATTTATGAACGGTCCTATCTATGAATTGTCCTCAGGGGCGTAAATAAGGATTCTGTAGGGGGGGGGGG
>NW_019396027.1:374534-394706 GCF_000591075.1 Eurytemora carolleeae
CCCCAGAAAAATATCGAAAAAAGTTGAAAAAAATCTTTTAATTCAAACTTAAAACACAAGCTTAAAAATCTCCTGTTTTACACTGGCACATTTTTATGTATTGTGCATGCTCATTTCCGCATAGCGGAGGCTCGGTCTGCCTAGCAAATCTGGAAGGCTCGTGTCTGCATAGCCGAGGCTCATGGGCTCCTAGGGTTTCCTCCCTCATATCAAAAATAACATACAGATCCGGACTGCTATGAAAAAATTGCATCGGTTTTAAGACTGGGTCAACTGCCCTGCAAAGCAATTGTAAATAATGATCTTTAAATTTGTGCTAACAGTCAGTGTTAAAAGATGGCCATAACCCAGGCTTAGAACTAATGTCCCCTGAAATTATATAACCTTTAAATTTAATTTATGTACAGTGGTATGCGATTATATCAATATAACGAAGACGACTTTCGATTTCAATTTTGATTTATATTAAGCTGTTAAACAGCATGGATAGTGAATACACATAAACATAGAAGTCAAGACAAGCTGTCAATCAAAACTGCTTCTTTTTGATTACTTGTAAACTTGTAATTTGAAAAAAGCTTGTTAACAATCAAAACTAAAATATAAAAGTCGTCTTCATTGTATTGATTTAATCGCCTACCACTTTACTTTTTATCAGATTGTAACAGCCTTCCAAAACCGCGAAACAAAAATACAAATAATCAAAAATTTGTAAATTTTGAGAACAAGAAAGTGTTTGAAATCGAGAGAGAGCAGGATTCGGATGATTATTTGTCAAAACTGATGCCTATCACCAAATGCGGTGCAGAAGAAATATGCAATTTTACACGTAAAAAGAAAACTGTTAATTTTAGCATGAATCCATAATGTTTTAAATGTGGAACCATTTCTTTAAATAATAAATGTTGTCATGAAAATGTGGTATGTCAATCTTTTTTTACAATTTGGTCATGCTCGCAAGATATATCTGAACAGGATGTTTACTATAGCCAATGAATTAGAATTGTCAATTATGATTATGTCAACCTTTTTTTTTATAAAGTTTGTTTACTCAAATTACATTTTTAGGTAAGTTGATTTTTCAAACTTTTTAAAAGGCGCAGTAAATTTTTTTTTAATTCATTCTTTATGAACTTTTTTAGAACTGACAAAGTCTCTATGACTATAAAAAAATATATATTTTTAAAGAGGGTCACTGGTTTTAGAAATGATATATTGACTATTGAGACCAGACGGACTTGTAAAAATTGCACTTATGGGCGGCATGCAGTTCTTAAAATTTACATATTATTTGAAAGAAATCAATCAAATGTTTACATTTTTAGCACTGTTCACTCTTTTTGGCAAAAATATCACGTCAAAGTTTAATAAGGTTTGCCTCTGTATTTGAAATTTTAGTTTTTTACATGTTAGGCAAACTAAAGACTAACTATTTTTAGTTAGTAAACGGGTATTTAAAAACACCTTTGTGTACAGCTGACAGTAAAAATTTAAAAATATAAAAAATTCGGGTCCGTCCTAGTAAACAATTTTTAGACCTCCCCCCCCTTCCCCTCCTATCAATTTTGTACATGACCACTTATGTTTCAGCAAATGTATTATTATTTTTTATTATTTAGGGTTAGGTTAGGTTAGGTTAAGACAATTTCTGGGCCGAGCGCTGCAGCTAGGACAGGCTAGGGGGCCAAGCGCTGCGGCTAGGACAGGCTATGGGCCGAGTGCCGCGGCTAGTACAGGCCGGGGGGCCGGGTGCTGCGGCAACATGATCAATTATATCCATGTGTTACATATGAGATCATGTAAAAATTGATAGGAATCGTTCTCTAGGAAATTACCAAAATTTCTGATCTTATGGAACAAAATCATGTATGTAACATTTTTGGAACACAAAACATTCCAAAGTAAGAATATGAAGCATATTTAGTAAAATACATAATTAAATACTTTATAGATTCTAGATCCGTCCTTAGGTATAAAATGTTTCTAATAATTGATAAAAATTTTATACCTTATTTACATTAGCCTCCTAACCTAACTGGTTGAACTGTGTTGACTATGTTAACCAACTTCTCTTGTTAAAGCTGAAGGGAATATTTGAATCTCGTCTGTGTGGTTCAACTAAGTCTATCTGGTCCTTAGAAAAGTAAATCAATTTGCTCAAGCGAGGTAGTTAAGGAATAAAAAATCATCAAAATAATGTGACAGTTTTTTAAAATAATGAAAATATAATGTGATATTGGATTTATTTTAAAGGAATTAGTTATAAAAAGGATAAAAACGTTGTAGCCATAATTTAGGTACAACTAACTTGATTCTTTTGAATTTAAAATAAATGATGTACAACATCTTTGTTCTAATGGACTACAAAACAATAGTAACTAACAGTAAAAATAAGCTCAATTTTAAGAGCAGAAAAACCAGTGCAAGGGATTAAACATTAAAAGACGAGTATGATTTTTCTTAGTTCTTATCTAAAAATGTGAACATTAAATCATTACTTTTGTCAAAAGTCACCACGGTGTTTGAACCAGTAGTCAAGTGATCCAACAAGGCCAACGAGGTTATAGTGTATAGAGTGATGATGTAAGCTAATCCTTTACTAACTGTATAGGCCATAAACTATACCGAGAGCGTACTGCATATTTGTTAGTTGTAAGGAGATTCTGGCCTAACCCCTTGCGGGAACTCATACTTCTAGGGGTCAAAGTGTACTTCAATGATAAGCGGGGTGGTTTGGTGTTTTAATGGATTTTATAATTATAAGGAGTGAATTTTATTTTGAGAATTATGGGGGGGGGAGTTCAAGTAGAACATTTACGGGTCAGAACTCAATTATTTTTAAGTTCTGAGGTATTTTTGATTTTTCCTTGACAACTCCGGCTCTGTAAAAAATGACTCTTTTCTAAAAGTCAAGAAGTGACAGGTTGATTTTTTTCAAAAAAGAGATACCTATTTGATAAAAAAAATAAGGGGGGGGGGGGTTATGTCCCCTCGCTCTTAATCTTACAAGTCATGCCTTTTATATCTAAAATATAAAAACACCTCCTAAATACTGTAGTACTTCAGCTTTACTTTTTTCCAGGAATATTTACATCAAAGCTCAGAAAATTGTTGCTCTCTCTATAGAGAAAAATTAATAAAGAATCAGAGTTTTTGCCAAAACTCAAATTCATGTCGTTTTAAATATGAAAGTCCATCAAGTTGTAAAGATATACGGCTTAAACTTAGTTCCTTAGTTCCTTTGATAAAAAACAGTCTATAAACCTAGATTTAAAAACTTTGTGCATGATGACATCAAACTTTTATTGATAACAAAAAATTTATTCTACAATCACAATCACTGGTTTTGAAAAAGTTTTTTTCTCAGTCTACTTCATTTTTTTTTCGGCAAATATTTTAATAGTATTATTGCATAAAAGATGAAGATTTTCTTGAGAACATTGTACTATGGATTGATGGTTACAATTAGACAAAGTGTCAGGAAACTCAGCTGTCTCCTGATTTACACACGAAGGTGCAAAATGTTTTTCTTTGTAAATAGATCATTAGTGTCCCATCAAATTTTGCACACCATCTCCTACTCACAAACTTGTTAAAAATAATATTTTAATCCAACTCTATATGTATTTTATCATTTATGGAAATATTGTTGGAAAACAATAGAAGAATAAAGAAAATTACGAAAAGTTTGTTAAAAGTTAGAATAGATTACTATCAAAAAATTAATTTTGACCATCCCTAATTTTGCTCTCATCAGGTAGCCACTAGGCAGTCTTCAAAAATGCTTCTGAATTACCTTAACAAATACATTGTACATAATCGAGCCACATGTAGTTCTAAGTATGGGTAAACCATATTAAAGTCTATATTCTCTTAGTTCAGCTATAGATAGATAAGTTCAATCTAAATAGTCAGGAACAGTCTATTTAAATCTAAAGAACTGATGAGAAGCTAGGAAGCTGAGGACCGAGAGAATGAAATCATTCCCACTTAAGCCATAGCCTTGAGAAGACCTAAATCTGTGAATTTTAATATCTATACTTTTGCATTTCAGAGTAAATTAAAATGAGGGTTTGTAGCGACGCAAAATAACAAAGTCTTAAACGGTCTGAATATATATTTTGTTCTAACTTGTAACACGGTATCTAAAAAACTGAGTAAATATATTTGGTTTGGTTTACAGAGCTTCCGGGAAGAAGAAGATATTCTAGGGTCTCCACAGGGGTCCCCCCAGCATTGAGGTGATGAAGATGATGAAGCACTCGATGGTTATCCCGGACTTCTCTTCGCAGGTTCCTACGCACTGGGAGAGGAGAAAGTTGTTGAGGTGAAAACCGAACCTTCTTCTTCATTCCCGGGGCTCTCTGGAGAGATGCTGGAGAGGCAGAAGACAACGGAGCCGGAGCTAACGGAGCCAGAGCTAACGGAGCTGGAGATGACAGAGGTCTTCCACGCCGGGGAGGCTGCTGAGGAGTAACTGGGTGATCAGAGATTACAGGTTTAAGCCGATCCACAGAGACAGAGTCAGACTTGGAACCAATTTCAACTAGGAAATACTTTGGATACTTGGAAAGAACTAGATATGGCCCTCTATATAACGGAGACAATGGAGGTTTTGATGCATCCTCTCCGATTAAAACATGAGAACAAGAAACTAAACTTAAAGGGATCTGATCTGGTTTTGTGGCTGGAACTGCAGAGTGGTGAGGCAGGACTGATGCACTGTTCTTCAGGATAGACTGGATTCTCTTGCCTATTCTGAATATTTCTTATAAAAATGAAGTACTTCTGAAGTACCGTCTGCAAATAAGCATGTATAATCATATGGTAGGCCGGGCCGCGTCAGTTATCCCTTCTTTTCCTTACTCCATTCTATGCACCTTTAAAATATAACTGAGATGAAAGAATTTTTTTAGTTTTTAAAATCTGTAGTCATTGTGTCAAAATTACAGCCTGAAACCTTGGTCTCGACAAGTATGCATGAGATATCTATCCTCTTCTCTTTAAAAATTAATTATTGTCGATTGTGGATTTTCAGTGGATAACTCTGTCTGACATGAGAATTTACTTTGGTAAATTGGTATATGAAGATGTTCACTGTTCTTTACAAAATCTGCAGTTCATAGTAAACAAAAATGTTATTGAAAACCGTAACAACATGTCAATTAACATTAACAATTTATCTTTAATCATACTTGGTTTGGTAAAATTATAGAATTTTTGACAATTTTTGTTTTATCTTTAACATGAAATTGCAAACTATACATGAGGGAGACATGACTAGCAAGACTTTGTGACCTTGTAGCCTCTATAGTTTGGATTTTACACACAATTAACAATTAACAGAAAAGCATATTTATTTGGTTACAAATAAAAAATTTTAAACATACAGGGTGAACACGAAGCATGTATAGTTGATAAATAGTTTCGAATGTCGTCTTCCATATACTGTATTATGATATTAAAGGCTTTTTGCCGTTTATTTTGATAAATGAAATCTTCTGCTCAAATATATTTTACTTTGAAATCAATTTTACTTTAATATGACTCCCATATAATATTATTATTCTTGTCTTTGGTATCAATCAACCTAACAAATTATGGAAGAAGACATTCTAAACTATCATGTTTCGTGGGACACCCTATATTTGTTTAGTAATTAGAGAAGTTGTGGTAAAGTGCAATATACTGTAGAAATTCTTAGTAACTCCAGTAAAATTTAATAAAAAATCGATTCGAACTTTTTTATTTGATTTTAAACCAGTTTTGCAAATTGTAAATATAAAATTAATTTTAAACCAAGATTATGTGATCTTTTATTGCAAGTAAAATAAAAGTTAAGAAATGCAAAATGGGGGCAGTTAGTTGGCCTCCTGCAATGTCCAGTTTCTCTCAGAGATTAAAAATGGAAAGTTTTGTAAATTTACGTTTTCATTTACCCCCACCTTCAAAAGATATTCCCTAACAGGGGCGGCCCCCCCCCCNATATGCAGGGGCACCCATATAAAAAATACTTTAAAATCTCACTTTTGCCCTTAACTAAAAAAGTTTATTATAAAAGCTTTGGTCAATACTCAATACTGCCTTCGGTGTAATTATATCTTTTATTTCATTATTTATAATTATACAATATGTATTGTTTCCATGAAAATATGGATATTTTTAAGAAACGTTTCCATCTCTATTTTTTACCCATTGAAGCTTACACCACAGTATTAAGCCAAAACCACAGTTTGAAAATAAAAATTTAAATTTTATATTCTCATTTTGAATTCTCAAATCTCACTACCGCCAATACCACAGTTTGAAAATAAAATTAAAATTTTTCATTCTCATTTGGATTTTCAAATCTCACTTTTTATTTTTTTTATGAATCTCACTACCTTAGAACTTGACATATACTTTTATTTTATAAAACTGGGGCATTTTATACCTACAGGGTCTGATGAGGGTCTGATGAGTCCACTTAATAAACGCTTGTTATATGGAAGTGTGTATATGATCGAATAGTTTACATAGTTCAAAAAGGTATCAATTTAATAAAAACATTCGCAAAAAGTTCCCCCCCCCAACTAATACTATAGCACGCCCCTGTACCCTATAAGTTGCATATCTGATTAGGTTAACATAAAATTGAATTAACTTTTTATCTCATAGATAGACAACAATAAAAAATAACCTAAGTTGCGTATTATTGCAAATGCAAATAAATACTATTGCACAACTTGCAATAATTTGCATTTTAGCAAAGTATCAAAACACACTTTTTTCCGACGGTTAATCTTGATTGTAAGGATCTCGATACTAGAAGACAATTGAGATACAAGGTGTGCCAATAAACATTGATGGACGATCTAGATATCGTCTTTGTAACTATCCTGTTTGAACTACCGCACCTGGTACAACGTTATTCTGTTCATTTGAGCATAAAAAACAAAAGTTCAAATAAACAAAAAATATAGTTCAAATGATCAAAAAATCGTTCAATAGAACAAAATAAATAGTTCAAATGAACATAGTCTAAATGAAAAGTTTACCATACCTAAAATATGTTAATATGTTAATATGTTTGGTTCATTTAACTTTTATGTTAATTTGAACTACGTTTATTTGCTCGTTTGAACCATTTTTATGTTCGGTTGAAATCAATTTAATTCCAAACAAATCATTCAGGTATTACAAACAGTAGTCATCGTTTTCGACCCACTCGTATATAGTTAATATTTCATAATATTTTTTATTTCTTTTTAATAATTTTCGCTGGCGCTGGATTTTCGAACATTCCTGGAAAATATGAAAATGTCGTCTTCATTATCAAAAATCTTCGAAACAGGAATAAATGTTTTCAAAAGTAATTCTCAGATCATGAATAATTTAAAATAATATAAAATATCAACTATTTACGAATGCGTCGAAAAATAAATGATGACTATTTTGCATCTTCCTAGTATGGACACTACGTTCTTCGGTATTAGTCGCTTTTAACAATTTTCTCCTTATAGACAGATAGAAGTAAGATTAGTAGCGATCAAAAGCGCTTTTTATCGCATTAAGCCTGTACCTCCTTTAATTTTTCGCGAACACTCCCTTTAAGGTTTTAAAAAAATGCTTACTTTGAGGATTTATTCTCAGATTATAGAGTTGTGCATCGACCAAGCCATTATTTAATTAGAGGGTCTCTTGAAATTACGTCTACAGTCCCTTTCAGTCTTAATTAATAATAATCCTAGTTGGTTCTTTAATCTAGGTCACATCTTGCAAAAGTACATAGCATAAAATGCCTTGGTAATTTATACCGTTATACTTTGGAGCACGTTTAGACAGGTTTATCGTGTATAAAGGTTATCCAGTCCACCATCTCGTATATTAGGGTTATACAGTTCACCTTCTCGTATATTAGGGTTATCTAGTCCACCTTCTCATATATTAGGGTTATTCTGTCCACTTTCTCGTATATTACTATTAGGGTTATCCAGTACACCTTCTCGTCAATTGGCTTTTCTTCAATTAAAGGGTTTATGTTCGGTAAGTTGATTGTTTATTTGTGTATCAGATGTTTAGAGGCGTTAACTGAAGTTAATTCTAACATTTCTTAACTTACTGTACTGTTAAATCCTAAACCCTGAAAGGTTAAAGGGGCTGCTTTTATGCCATAAACTTAAATCCCTATATCTTAGCAACCTAATGGAGAAAACCTTTGATATTTCAAACTTAGGTTTTTTGAATTAAAAATTTGAAAAATCTAAAGGTCTATGAAGTGACATTGGATTGCAAATTTAAAGGATTAAAAATCAGAGTTTCTGGCAAGAACTCAGTTCATTTGAAAAAAAACTTTAAAAATTATTTTTTAATTATTTGTCCATAAAAAATCTTCTTTTAATCAATACAAATGACATTTATTATCGGATCATTGCCCTGCCCTAATATACCCGGTTTTGCATATTTGAATATGCATGCATGGTTTTTTTTAATTCAATCGAATATTTGAGAATCTGGTTTACTCTTAATCTTAACACAGCTTTCAGGATCAGTCTTGTTAAGGGTCTTCAGCCTAAACCTGCTAATTTAATTTTCATAATAATTTGCTTCATCAAAAAAAACGGAGATATTTACTTTTGCTTATGTCGAAATCTTATAAATTTATAACGCTTGTGACATACTTGACATGAAAATTATTAAGATCCTCACAAGATAAAAAAAATCTCAATTTACGGGGAAAAAACCGCTATAGAATGCTTATTGCTTAAAAGGGAGTGACTGCAGCTCCATGGTGTCCCAATGAAACATGACAGTTGGTAAATTGTTTTGAATGTCGTCTTCCATACACTGTATTCGATATTAAAGACTTTTAGAGTTTTTTGTTAAAAAATCTTTTTTTCAAATATATCTTACTTTTAATTTAATTTTACTATAATATGACTCCTATATAATATTTTTATTATTGTATTTCCAATTGAACAGTTTAAAAAATTCTGGAAGAAGACATTCTACAAACTATTTACCAACTGTCATGTTTCGTGGGACATCCTGTAATAAATTGGCGTATTTGCAGAAAAGATAGATTTAAAGATAATGATGACTCTACCCTTTATTTCATCGATCATCTAGAACTTCTTTTGAGAGATATGTTCTTATCAGTAAAGTTTATTTATGAAGAATGTTTTTTCTAGAATTATCCAGCCTCATGGGTTTTGAAGAACAAGTTCTCCGTCTTTATAGTTATAAACATGACTCCTGATATTTCATTTTATAATATTGCAATCTCAATCACTATTAACTCACATAGATTCCCCCTGCTATGAAAAGTTGCATCAACCTACAAGACAGGATCGACTTTGAAGTGTCGCCACGCCTTTGCTTTTGATTTTACTGCTCCAAATCAATTATGATTGTGCGTAACCCTGAACATGATCATTGTAGAACTCTAAAGCACTTGTTTTTAGCTTTAGTTTTAAAGAAGTATTCGGCAAAATTCTCATCAATTTTGGCATGAGAGCTATGCAACCTTTATATCACAGCCAGTCACTTAATTCCTTTAATCTAGACTCCAGAGGTTTTTAATGATGTTATTAATTTTGATCATTAATATTGCAACTTGGGATCCATCCCTCCTCCCCCCCTCATGCACATACTTACATCGTTTTATACAGACCACGCTCGCTCTTACATAACATTGCTTTTAAAAACTGTTCTGTTTTTTTTTTAAAAAGATTCAAATATGGCATCAACAGATAAGACAAGAAAGAGATCAGTAAAACAACATAATTTTAATCTAAAAAAATCTTCCTTTCCCCAATTTTCCCGCTTGAACTCGGGCTTTCCCTTCTGTTTGAAAAGAAAAACACATATTCAGGTCAGTGAGATTAAATTTCATAATCGTAAATATTGTAAGATTAAAATGGAAGCACTTTTAGTTGAAATCCAATCTATTAATTGATCAATAACAGAATATTAGATATACGTCTCTCTCATACTAAATTCAGACAAGCAAAGATTACTACTTTTTAATTGTTATATATACAGTGAGAACCAGAAAACTCTGGAATAAGAAGACGACATTATAGTAATCCTCAAGTGTTTTTGATGTTCTAACAAAGGAATAATTGTATTAGTAATTTATTTAATCACTTATTAAGTTTAATGGGTTGGTTTACACTTTACAATTGCTGTGTCTCGATGTTGAATGGGCTATTTAAGCTTGTCATTATATACCTGAAGTCTACAAGCCGCCTTTCTATTCCAGACTTTTCTAATTCTCACTGAAGATAAACATGCAATGAAAGTCTTTAAAGAACCGGCTGATAGAGACCCTCCTTGCAAAGAAGGCATTGCCCGATTCACAATTATAAATTAAATAGTGATGTTTAGAATTGTTAAAACTGAGCTGGGAACTTTTGAATGGTGCATGTCGGGATTAATTCTTAATCCACTCTTTTTCTTAATCTCAGGATAAAATAATGCTTGTTCTCCTCTTGTAATTAATCTCCAGATTAATTAACCGATCGGGGATTAAAGATATCCCATTCTAAAGTTTTCAGCTCTGTTTATTTTCAATTGGGGTTTCTCTAAAAAAGTGACTTGCGCATTTCTATTGCAGGAAAACATATAAGAATTATCAGTCATAAACACTTTTAAACCTCGATAAATGCCAATATCATCCACATTATTGATCAGAATGGGTGATATTTGGATGATATGTGGGTGATATTTGGATGATATGTGGGTGATATGAAATGTGGATGATATCGTCCACATATCATCCAAATTTCATCTAGATATCATCCAGACATCACCCACATATCATCTAGATATCATCCAGATATCACCCACATATCATCCACATATCATCCAAATATCACCCACATATCATCTAGATATCATCCTCACCCACATATCATCCACATATCATCCAAATATCACCCACATATCATCTAGATATCATCCAGATATCACCCACATATCATCTAGATATCATCCAGATATCACCCACATATCATCCACATATCATCCAGATATCATCCAAATATCACCCACATATTATCTAGATATCATCCAGATATCACCCACATATCATCCACATATCATCCAGATATCATCCAAATATCACCCACATATTATCTACATATCATCCACATAACATCCACATATCATCCACATATCATCCACATATTATCCAGATATCATCCAGATATCACTCACATATCATCCACATATCATCCACATATCATGCAGATATCACCAATCCAATCCAGTATCCTTCTTCACCCCATCATCATTCTCCGTCTGTAATAATCTAAATTAACACTCATACATTCATACAGCATACATATTTAACAATTACATAATCAATATATGTTATACTGTATTAACTTACCGTTAAACCTGTTACAAGACTGTCTAAGTGGAACTTCTATTTATCAAAAAATCAAGAATTTACTGACATTGAATCTAATGAAAGCATCGATTTACTCCAAAATGATAGAAATTTTGAAACATTGTATTTACCAAAATAGTTGCATAAAATTTCTTACCTCTCAGTTCTTTTGAAAAAATCATCAAATATTATTAAATTCTCACTTAAAAATGCACTTTTGTGCAGTTGAGGTTTCGTGAATATATTGACACAAAAATTGGGATTCAAAAAGTCGAGTTTATGCACCCAGATTTCATCCAGTTGATGACTGGGAAAATATGTGGTTCAAAAAGTAGAGTTTAAGTTGAGTTTACTCATCCAGATTTCAACCAGTTGATAAGTGGATTTCAACAGTGGAGTTTAAGTCGAGTTAAAGTGGAGTTTTAAAGTGGATATTTGAACTCCTAGTTCCAAATCCTGACTTGGTAAAAACTGAAATTCAAAAATTCGAGTTTAAGACAAGTTTATGCACCCAGATTTCACCCAGTTGATAACCAGGAAAATATTGGATTCAAAAAGTCGAGTTTAAGTCGAGTTTATTCACCCAGATTTCACCCAGTTGATAAGTGGATTTCAACAGTGGAGTTTAAGTCGAGTTAAAGTGGAGTTTTAAAGTGGATATTTGAACTCCTAGTTTTCACCCTGACTTGGTAAAAACTGGGATTCAAAAAGTCGAGTTTAAGTGGAGTTTATGCACCCAGATTTCACCCAGTTGATGACTGAGAAAATATTGGATTCAAAAAGTCGAGTTTAAGTCGAGTTTATTCACCCAGATTTCACCCAGTTGACAAGTGGATTTTAAAAGTGGAGTTTAAGTTGAGTTAAAGTAAGTTTTAAAGTGGATATTTGAACTCCCAGTTTTCAGCCTAACTCAGTGAAAACTGGGATTCAAAAAGTCGAGTTTAAGTGGAGTTTATGCACCCATATTTCACCCAGTTGATGACTGGGAAAATATTGGATTCAAAAAGTCGAGTTTAAGTCGAGTTTATTTACCCAGATTTCACCCAGTTGACAAGTGGATTTTAAAAGTGGAGTTTAAGACGAGTTAAAGTGGAGTTTTAAAGTGGATATTTGAACTCCCAGTTTTCACCCTAACTCGGTGAAAACTGGGATTCAAAAAGTCGAGTTTAAGTCGAGTTTATGCACCCAGATGTCACCCAGTTGGTGACTGGAATTCAAAAGTGGAGTTAAAGTCGAGTTTAGGTGGAGTTTTGAAGTGGAGTTTAGAACAACTAGTTGACATCTAGTTGTATCATCCACTTCTGTTTTCTGGGAATTGCATTAAAGATATATGAGACATTAATTTTCTTCTTATAAGCACTTCATATACTTCAAACCAAAAGTAAATGTTCTAAGGGACTGACAGATATAATTTCAAATTAAAGGTCCTATTTTAGTATATGCTAAAAATTCAGGGCAACAACTCATATTATCAAATATTCAGCGAGACGGTTTTACAATTTATTATTATTATTTTATACAAACACTAATAAAATGAGAAAATACTATACGATCGATGTGAATAAATAATAATCAGGGTAAGATGGATCCTCAGGATGCTATTCCACCTCTCATTCCATCGAAAGGGTTGATCAACAACTAACTCCTTTTCCCGAGGCTTTGCTCCACCCTAGCCTAGATATTAACCCTAGCTCCCCTGGCTGGTCGGCCACCTCCTCCTGCCCCCGCCCTCTGGAATAACGGAACAACGGCGTCGCTTGGGTTATTTATAGATCTGTTTGGCTTGTTAGAATTATCACGTTAACACAACTAAAACCGTTATGATTCAAAAGTCTGCACAAGGGGTGGAGGGGGGGGGGGGCATTATCCCCCCTGATCGCAGGAAAGATCAACCGATCATTTTCCCGCTACACTATCAACAACGGTACCATTTAAACATTTATCTGGGTAAAAATGAGGAAGATATTGTGGTTATGTCATCTTAAAAAGTGATGAATTCTGTAAATTATGTTCATTGTTTTTCCACTAGTCACTGTTATGGACAATGGACAAAATAAATATTTTAAGATAGAAAAACTTGGGTGAATTCCCCTTGTTTTGTTTTTTAATAACTATTTAATACATTACAAAAGACGTCATTATGAAACGTCAACAGGGTAAATATATAATTTTCTGGAGAAGACGACATTAGTTACTATCTTTTGGTACCCGAGAAAATGCGTCAAATTTGCGTCGATTTTCTGATGCGTTATCTTTAATGAGCAAAATCAGATGAAGATTCCTAGGGTACCATTGTGAATTGAAATTACGCTTTCAGATTGTTGCAGCTGAGGTGGGAAACCTAGGTCTGTTTACAGTCGGGTTCTGCTTTTCTCTCTCTTCCTACGCTATTCCACAGTTACTGGTCGGAGAAGGAGGAGGGATACAACTAGATGATGAGGAATGCTCCTGGTTTGGTAGGTTTAATAGATCTTAGGTATTTTCCAAAAGGTTTTTCCCCAAGAAAAAACTTCCCATGGGTATATTCCCAATGGTGCAATTTCCCAAGCGGCAACCTCCCAATTCAATCCTAGCTGCAGCGCTCTGCCCCTAGCCCATTCTAGCCGCAGTGCTAGGCCTACATTGCAAGGCCTAACCTAACCTATGGAAAGTTGCCACATAGGAAATTGCACATAATGGAAGTTGCCACTTGGGAAATAGTTCCTCGGTTTTGTCTAGACACTTATTAATTCACTTATTTAGTTAAATAAGTCTGTTTACATTGCACAATTGCTGTGTCTCATGCTCATAATAATTTTTAAATTATATCTTGACTCTAAAAGTCGTCGATATATTATAGAGTTTCATGGTTATCACTGTATAATATTCTGAATTTATCCGTATTAAATTTGGTTGATGAAATTGACAATATTTGAAAGGAAGGTAATCTGTTGCGAATTACACTGATGTACAAGATTTGACTGATCAATGCCAGAATTTAAATTTTTAAAAGATCTTAAATGCAATAATTTTCAGGTTAATACCCAGAGCACTATGTAACCTAATTTCATATGTTTTTTTCTTGTTGAAATGTATTCTTTAAACGTAAACTATCTATAGTCTACTTTATCAGGTCCAATATATACAGAGCATCTTTGATTAGGTTTATTAATCTATACAGTTATATAAATTATGCATTAACTTTTGAGAGCGGGTCGATTTGGAAGTTTCGCCAGCCTCTTGATCTTTGGTTGACTTTACCAACTAACTTAAACTTTTTGTAGCCCATGATATTTAAATTTTAAAACTTGATTTTTTTCAGAATTGACGGTGTATTTAATAAAATTATAATATTTGTTGCATCATGTGCTATGTTCACAGTTCCAGGAATGTTTTCCAATACCATGCACAAATGAAATATTTCATGTGTATGTGTACACTATACAGTTGTTAACAAATTCAAGAAAACACGAAGACGATTACTACTGTGTAGCGAAGTTGACCGCGGAAGATTCACAATACTACAATACTATATCCGCTCCAAATGTGTCTCCTCATGTTCCCCCCCCCCTTACCGCCTCTACTTGTGGGGAACAGCGTCAGTTAGCTTTAGAATGTCGAGATGTGAACACCTCTGATCTGGAACTACTAACTCCTTCATACTGCCGCCGATGTCTACTCTAGCAACAAATGCTGCTAATGTCTAAGCGTCCATCATGTCCAAATTCACAAAGCAGTCGCATGTCCCGGGGTTGAGAGGCAATTCAAGTTCCTCCCTACACATAATCCAGACTGCAAACTCTCCAGGACCGTCGCCTAGATGTGAACCCTTTGCTGCCAAGATGCTGACACCTGTGAGCTGACCATCATGAAGCTCCAACTTTTCCTTTCCTTTCAACACTATTAATCAATGTTATTTCATTTTCAACCGTTTAGATACTCCCAATTAAGGGCCAATATTTTTAAACTTTTCTTTTATTTCTCATTTCATGCTATTATTCAATAAAGTTACCGAATATCCCTGTTGTTCTTTTATTTGTGTCAACAACAGTGTTCAGGGTTTGAGGCCTCAAAGACGACTGTACGGTATTTATTCTGTCTCTTTCTGATATTCTGGATTCTGCAAGCAACTGTAAACACATTCCTTTCTGTGTCAAATCAACAAGCAAACCATTAAAAGACTTTTTTCAAGACAGAAAACTTTGGATCGTCATATTTTACGAGTTTAATGTTGTCTTTACAGTCTCACTCTTTGCGTGGTACCGTGGAATCTCACTGCAGAACCAATATGTCTCTCTCAGGCAAAAATCTATCAGTATTTTGCAAATTATTCCTTTTAAAGTTAAGCTAGAAAGAAGCGCAATATAATTTTGAAATGTATGTGTCAATGGCTACAAAATGTATAAGTAAGTTGGTGAGGATATAATCAAAGGCCAAGGCGTTAAAGTAGAGACACATTTGAAGATTAACTTTCAGAGTTTTCTAGATTTCATTACTCTTCAATACAGTCTAATCTAGCTAGTTCCCATGTACTCGGCTGTGTGATTGGATCTGTGATTGGTGGAGGATATTTGGTTGAGAGGATTGGGAGTAGGAAGAGTCTGATGGTGGATTGTCTGGGATATATCATTGGTTCTCTTCTGGTCAGTCTAACTAACTCTCTTCCACTCATTCTTTTAGGCAGAATTATTACAGGTGATTTCAATGCTGTCGGAACCAATGCTTTATTGCAGACCCAGATCTGGATCTGGAATCTGGAATCTGGATTAAAATTAGATCCATAATCAGATCAAGAACAATTCTACAAATTTTAAAACAAACAATTTTATGCTGAAACCTAAAATCCATTAAGAGATTATGAAGTTTCTAATTATCGCTCATTTGTTATAACAGTTAAAGAAACCGTTCACTTATTTGGGTAATTTCAGGATAAACTAAATAGCTTATTAGCTATTGATTAGTACTGGTCTTACTTTTCAAAGACAACTGTGGTCGGAGAAAAAGCCGATTTTTCGTTCATAATACGAGCACGAAGGGACGGTCCTTCAAAACACTATTTGATGTTTTACGTCTATGTCATGGATTAAAAAAAAATTCGGATATGAAATTAAACTGTAGTATCTAATAGTTAATTGTGAATGTCATAATTTTTAAAACCTTTAAAAAAACTTTCATTTCTTACATAACACTATTTTAGTGCATTGAAAATTTTGTATTGCTTCTCTGTAAAAAACTGCAAGAACGCGGCATAAAAAATGAAAAGTTGCGTGCATACGGGAACGGGATTAAAAATTAAAATTGGGTAGTTAAACTAGACAACTGATTTAGGAGTGTCATCATCTGAGAGGGGGGGGGGGCTGAACTAGGATTTTCGACCTTTCTGGCAATAACTGCAGTTTGGGATGTTTCTGCTAAAAAACGTCTAGTATAGTCTAGTTCATATTGATTCATAAATTTGTTTCTTGTTATAACAAACATTTTGTTTTTAGGATACTCAACCGGAAGCAACTATGTCTCTGTTCCGGTTTTTGTTGGAGAAATATCACATCCGTCCATCCGAGGAATGTTTTTTTTGATTAATCAAATATAATGCATAGCTCATTTTAAATTTCTTTTTTGTAAAGGTTTTACAGGGAGCTTATTCATCATAAATCATAATATTGGTTTCACACTTTCCATGATTCTTGGTAAGATTTTAAGTTTTCATCTTGAAAATTCTTCATCGCTCTTTCTTGCGGTTTTAAATTATATTTGTTCTAAAAGTTTTTTTTGTAGATAATGCAAGATGGTGAAATTCTGATAAAACTATTGTTTTTTTTTGGCATTGTCAATTTTTGCATTTTGTAATAAAACAAAATTTCTTAATTGATTCAGACCTTTTATACTGTTTTGGGAGGCCCTAAAAGCCAAAAAAAGTAGGAACAATCGGATTTTTTTTTTGCATTTGAAAATATATTTCTCATGACCTCAATTCCATTAATTTAAGTTACATACGGTGGTAGGCGATAATACCAATATAATGAAGACGACTTTTTATTAAAGTTTATATTGTTTACAAGCTTTTTTAGAATTAAAAGTTTATAAGTAATCAAAGAGAAGCTTTTTAAATTGACAGCTTCTCTCTGTTTTCATTTATTGTGTATCTATTCTGTGTAAAAGCTTGTTATAAATCAAAATTTAAGTCGAAAGTCGTCTTCATTGTATTGATATAATCGCTCACCACCGTACTATATTCAAGTGCATAATACAAACTTGTTAAACAGACGATAGGTACTTTCCCAAAGGCATTTTCCCAACTTCCAACTTCTCAAGGGTATTTTTCCAAATAATAACTTCCTAAATGTTTAATATCCCAGGCGACATCTTCCCAAGTCTGTTGAGCCGCAGCGCTCGGCCCCCCTAACCTAACCTTGGAGAAGTTGCCACTCGGAAAATTACCAAACAACCTTAAAGAGACTGTAGACGTAATTTCAAGTTTCCGATTCACCATGGTACCCTTTAGACTTCTAAATAATTAATTAACTTAAATGTGAATTAAAACTGATAATGCTCGGAGAGAAAAAAGCAAGCTTTTAGAATTAAAACTTTCAAACCCCTACACGGTATTGATTAAAGCAGGGAATTGTGGATATCGGGATTAATGCTTAATCCACTCTTTTTCTTTAAATAGGGCTTGTTCTCCTCTTGTTATTTATCTCCAGATTAATTAACCGATCAGGATTAAAGATATCCCATTCAAAAGTTTTCAGCTTAGATAAAGGTTAAAAGAGTACTCTTGTAAATTGGACATGCCACTTTGTAAATGGTTAATCTTTTGAAAGGCGCCTCCCTGCCCTGGAGAACTGTGGTACTCATATCAATGATCCCTCCTTCTTTATCTTTTTGTTTACTCCTATTTATTAAAGATTCTCCTTCATGGCTTCTTAGGTAGGAATTTATTTTTAATAAACAATTTAATAGAAAAATAATAAACAATTTAATATTGTTCAATTATCCTAAATATAAAACATAAAGGTATATGTATTCATGAGATTTATGGGCGCTTCGCGTCCCTGTTTAAAAATTAGCTTTTATTCGTTTCTCTGAAAGTCGACCATTTAAAAGAAATTTTAAATTTTGGTGGATTTTTCTTTTCGAATTGGCGCACTTAAAAAAATCAAACTATTTTCAAGAATTTTTTTTCAATTTTGATGTTTCATAAACCATTCCTGGGGTCATGTGAGGTCCCACAAAAAATTACGGCCGGAAAGGTTTAGCCGTTTTGACGTTTATCCAAACAAACCAACAAGCAGACAGACAAAAAAAGTATATATATATATATATATGTTGAACTATATTGATCGGTATGTTAAGTCTGATTTTTACCTTCTTTAAGAATTGGACCCCCCCCCTTAAATTATCTTGGATGTCTTGTGATTATGTATATAAGAGTTTTGTCGAATGTTTTAATTTATTTTTTCTAAGACAAATTTTTTTTTTAATCATGCAAATATCTGTCTCAAAAATTAGCTTTGTGCCACTATTTTGAAATTTAATAAATTATTAACGAACTTTTTCGATTTCAAAAGTTCTATATTCAATTCTAATCTTTCAACACTCAGATTGTTCAATTTTTAGGTATTTTTTTCCCTTGCAATAGTGAATTATTTAACAAAAAATAGAAGTCCGGTTTGCCGGCAGTGTAAACGAGAAAAATGTTTTTTTCTAAACTTTGTTCTGATATAAAATAAAACTAATCCTATGCAGATATAAAATTGTAAATAAATTTATAAAATGGTCCAAAAAAATTTGAAAATTGTGAAAATATGTGCACTGGTCGGCGATTATATCAATATATTAAAGACGACTTTTTATTAATATTGATTTGATCCCTTGCAAGCATTTTTAAATATCAAGTTTACTAGTAAACCAATCGACGAGAGGTCTTCTGTTTGTTTAAATGTTTAAGTATAATTCTGGTGTTTGAAAGCTTGGTAGAAATAAAAATTGAGATAGGAAGTCGTCTTTATTGTATTAATGTATAGGAAGACGACTGTCTAAAAATGGTTGTTTAAATATCTAGACGAAGGAATGAGAGTGGTGCAAAGCAGGCCTTGATGTTCTACAGTGATACAAAACCAGAAACTTGGTACAAATATAATTCATATATGAACAAAAATATGTATTTTTTAAAACATCTTTTTTTTTAAACATCAATAATTTATTAATTTAAACCAGGACTCAGTATAGCGCATTAAAGGGACTGTAAGTCTAATTTCAAATGACCCTGTATGCAAAGATGACAATGTCCGATTTACAACGGTACCATTATTGTTTCAGATATTTCTGATCATTTTCCTGTTTTCTATATTCGACATTTTAAAGATAAATTCATAGAAAAAAAGTCCCAACAGAAAACTCGAAAGTTTGACTCTGAGTCTATTTTTAAATTCAAAAAAATGTTAGAAGATAAAAATTGGGAAAATGTTCTTCTGAATAGAGATCAGGACAGTGCATTTAATAATTTTTTTGATTCGATTGATAACTGTTTCGAATGTTCATTCCCTGAAAAAAATGTAAATCCTTCCAGAAAAAATAGACCTTTTAACCCTTGGATGTCTGAAGCACTGATAATATCGAGAAAACGTAAAGCCAAATTGTTTAATAAAAAGTTGAGGAAACCCTGTCAGGAAACTAAATCTAGATTTAAAGAATATAATGCAGTGTATACTCGCCTTGTGAGGGCAGCACGAAAAAAATACTTTAATGATAAATTTCAAGAATATAGTAAAGATTGTAAACAAACATGGCTGACTATCAATAGTGTACTAGGAAGGGGA
>NW_019396027.1:395054-399454 GCF_000591075.1 Eurytemora carolleeae
ATTAGGTGGAAAAAATAATCAAAACAGCCAAGAGCTATTTTCCACATAATTGCTTTATACTTGTACTGTTAATATATTCATCAATTTTGTGATTGTAATCAGTATCTGTATACAGATACATTTATTTTAGCAATAAACTTTATCTTATCTTATCTTAATCTTTATTTTTTAAAAAGTATGGAAGATATTGTCATTTTTCTTGGTATAAAAATACTGATAATTCCTATATATTTTCCTGCAGTAGAAATGCGAAAGTCACTTTTTTAGTGAATCTACAACTGAAAAATTGCCAGTTTCAAAATGTTGTACGTCATTATATTTATAAATTCGTTGATGCGAAGAAATTATGTTTATAAATAATCTGAATTATCTATACATCAAATATCATTAAAAAATGATTAAAACTATTAAGGTTGGAAGCTGTTAAAGGAAAAGAAAATGGTGAAAGCATCATTATGCAGGAAAAATATTCAATTGTCAAATCAAAGTTCTATTCGGCAAAACTTACTGGAAGGTAAAGTACTTGTATTTAAAAAAAATGGAATTTAATGTAAAAGCTTTGTTTAAATAATTATTTATAGTCTATTTCTTTACAATAGCTTAGATAAATTATGCAAGGTTAGTTACTAAATAAACTTCGTACTTAGATTTAAAATATTTATAAAAGTGGCATTTATACAAAAAAAACATAAAAAAATGTATATATTTATATGCTAAATAATACAAAAAAAAATAATTTAAACTGTAGATACTAGATCTTTTTAAATTTGCACTTAAAAGGACTGTTAGCTTAAGTTTAAGTGATTATCTATGCAAAGATGATAATTCACAACACCTACCCTTTAAACCTTTCTCTGATCAACATTGTGAAAGATATTGTAGATTTTCTAGGTTTAAAAGTGACTGCTTCGTGATAATCGTTGAAATGAGTTTTGCATGGAGGGTCACTTAAAGTCATGCTAGCAGTCCCAGTCAAGACAATATTTTTCCCCACCAAAATTACCAAATTTAAGGACAATTGTCAAAACTTAATTTTTTCAGGCGAGCTCTGGATTCAAGTTTCCTAAAACCTTTCTTTGTTCTCAATCTAATGCTGACAATTGGCATTAATTGGGGGGGTTTCGCGGCTCTAGGTAAATAATATTGGAGACATATATATATATACTACTTTGAGCCCATCTTATACTTAATTGTGGCTCTGTCCGTGATCTGTATCTAGTTGTTCAATTTAAAAAAAATACAAAAAGGGTCGCGGATTTAATAACAACTTTTTGCGCATTTTCAAAATTTTACAAAAATCAAAAACTTTTGGACACAATTTATTTTGTAATTTCAAGCATCCATAAACCTTCTCTGTGGGGTCATGTAGTGACCCACACAAAACCACTCGGTTCAGCCGTTTTGACGTTTATTGGATACAAATGGACAGACAGCCAGACAAACAAAGTATAAAAAGGGGGTTTTCACATGACTTAATTATTCTCATAATATCGCCTTTTTGTAATTAGGAAAGCAACTAATCGCTGGTCCTGAGCCTGCCCAGAATGATTAAAATCCTCAGCAAAACATACATACAGACGTTGTTTTAATTTTTCGTAGATAACGATATAAAACCGGTTTGAAAACATTTTATTTTAGGAAATTAGTTGTGATCCTAATTCAAACATTAGGGAATTATGTAATTTATTTTCTTCTATAAAATAGATGGACAATCACTTTAACCAACCATTCTATACTACTATAGTAAGCCAAATTGGACATTGGTCGAACTGGATTTTATTTGTTGGGTTAACCAATTTCTGGACCCGGCTTGATTTTAACCAATTTCTGGACCCGGCTTGAATTTAACCAATTTCTGGACCCGGTTTGAATTTAACCAATTTCTGGACCCGGCTTGAATTTAACCAATTTCTGGACCCGGCTTGATTTTAACCAATTTAACGTAAAATTTGAGTCTTGCCACAAACTCAAATTCCTTTGTCTCGTTTCTTTTATTACAGAAATTTTGACATAATTACCTTAATCAAATCTCTTCTCAAACTTTGTCCTATCTTCATGGTTATCCAAATGGGCACTTTTCAATACTAGCTGAAGTCCCGGCGTTGCCCGTGGACTAAAAAAACACTTAGCATTACTTGTTAGCCTATGTTACCCCCAGGGTATCCATGGGTTTCCTCAAACAATATAAATCAATGTGGTTCAGTCGTTTGGCCAGCTATCATATGTATATATGAGTAAAGAGCTTTATTATATAGAAGATAAAAAAAATCTGAAAGTTCCATCACTGATTCATATTCATATCTTTATAAAAAAAGAAATTTTGTCTTAGCCACAAACTTAAATTTTCCAAACCCTATATTTTTGCAACCTGATTTAATAGTTTGAAATATCTAAGGTCTACAACATTGGGTTGTAATAGGAAAACGAAAATTAGAGTTTGCAGCAAAGACTTAATTCATTTGAAAAAAAAAATTAAATTTCGTTTTCAGAATACTATATGCACACAATAGTGTCGGAAGTCCAGGTTCCCTTTAACACGTATTGGATAGGAGTCATAATTACTGCTTATGGGTATGTAAATTATATCAATTATGTAAATTATATTGATTATGTAATTTATATCGATTATGTAAATAATATCGATTATGTAAGCTATATCGATTATGTAAATTATATCGATTATGTAATTTATATCGGTTATATAAATTATATCGAATATGTAAATTATATCGAATATGTAAATTATATCGATTATGTAATTTATATCGGTTTTGTAAATTATATCGATTATTTTAATTACATCGATTGTGTAAATTATATCGATGCACTAAAAAGGTTAAGAAGCCAAAAAAAAATACTTTTTAACCAGAGCCTATTTTTTTGAACAGACGTTTTTGAACAGACGTTTTTAAACAGACGTTTTTGAACAGCTATTGAGAAGAAGAAAACTGGTTAGAATTTATAAAATGTAACCGAAGAAATTTGCTACAGGGTTGATAGTAATGCTAGTGGCGTGGAATGGAGTGGCGTCATATGAGGTTTTTTTCTTACCATCTAGGAGACAACATTTCCCAATGGAGCGCATCGAGAGTAATCGACTTTCTGCTATATATGTAGCAAATATAGAGGCCCCATAGTAAATAACGTTGTACATTGTCCATACAGCTAACTTATACAGCATAACTTGTAATTACGCTGTTAAGACCCAATTCATATCTAAACTGAAGAAATATACCTTAGTTGATATAGAAACTCCGCTTTCATTACAGTGCAGTTGAGTATAATTATGGTTTTGTTGAAACATACGAATTGAGATTGTTGCCTTGAGTTTTGGCTTGATCGATAGATTGCTATTTCCCGGTTGACATATCTAACGAGATCGCAACCATTGTTAGTGGCCATGATAGTTCACGGGATTGTAGCTGTGTGGATTGTATCATATGACTTGAGCTTGTTTCCAGAGTTTTTGGCTTGATCCATAGATTGCTATTGTCTGGTCGACAAAGCTAGCAAGATCACGCCCAGTGGTATAGTGGCATTGATAGTTCACGGGTTTGTAGCCTTGTGGATCATGTCCTGTATGAGACATTGATTAATTTATTGCTATTGCCCGTGACATAGCTCGCAAGATCGCGCACAGTGATAGTGGCGTTGATAGTTCACGGGATTGTAGCTGTGTGGATCGTGTCCTGATTGAGACATTGATCAATTGATTGCTAGTGTCCATATTGACACTGATAGCGAACAAAATTGCACCCAGTGGTAGTGGCGTTGATAGTTCACGGAATTGTATGCCCTGTGTTGACATTGATAGTTAAGAGAATCTGAGTTGTACCTGGATAGATATGTGTTCGAAAAATTGTTATGGAGTAAGCCAGGTGCGCAACTACTAGACATTTGGTTAGAGGGGGGCTAGGGGGAAATATTTCACGCGAAGCGCGAAAATTTTTTTGGCCCCCCCCCAAACATTTTTAGGGGGGGGCAAGAAAAATGTGTGTTATACTTAAACAATAAAAAACTAACCTTTCCAACCTGATATTCAGTAAGTCAACACATCTGATATGAAATAAAACAAGAAATCTATTCTAGTCAGGGGCGGATACAGGGGGGGAGGCGGAGGAATTCGCCCCCCCCTGAATTTGGAATTTTTTGTTCCTATTTTCAGAATAGCTTCTATAATAGCATGGTTAATTGGGAAAGAAACCCTAGTGCAAAACAGGAAAAATATCTGTCTTGATAAACTATAATGTGTGAAAAGTTAAAAATCTAGTTTTTTAGTCTTTTGTCATTAATTTTCACTCTTTTTGAGTCTTTTAAGTCAAAAAAAATTTTCGCCTGTGCCGCGATTTTTGGTTCCTAATTATGAATTTTTTTTTTTCCTAAAAAATCTTGCCCCCCCC
>NW_019396027.1:399715-486922 GCF_000591075.1 Eurytemora carolleeae
GAAATCAAGGTCAGATTAAAGGGACTGTTTAGTCCCTACATAAACCCAGAAATCAAGGTCAGATTAAAGGGACTGTTTAGTCCCTACATAAACCCAGAAATCAAGGTCAGATTAAAGGGACTGTTTAGTCTCTATATAAACCCAGAAATCATGGTCAGATTAAAGGGATTGTTAAGTCCCTACATAAACCCTGAAATCAAGGTCAGATTAAAGGAACTGTTTAGTCCCTACATATACCCAGAAATCAAGGTCAGATTAAAGGGATTGTTAAGTTCCTACATAAACCCTGAAATCAAGGTCAGATTAATGGACTGTTTAGTCCCTACATATACCCAGAAATCAAGGTCAGATTAAAGGGAGAAAAAAGTGCTTTTGATCGCTACTAATCTTACTTCTATCTGTTGTGTCTATAAGGAGAAAATTGTTAAAAACGACTCACACCGAAGAACGTAGTACAGTGTCCATACAAATTCAGAAAGATGCAACATTCAACTCGGATCGTAAACAAATCAATTTAATTCCAAGCAAATCATTCAGATATTACAAACAAAAGTCATCGATTATTTTTCGACGCATTCGTAAATAGTGGATATTTTATAATATTTTGTTTTTTTCATGATCTGAGAGTTACTTTTGAAAACATTTATTCCTGTTTCGAGGATTTTTGATAATGAAGACGACATTTTCATGTTCGAAAATCCAGCGCCAGCGAAAAATTATTTAAAAAAACAAAATCAAAAATATTATGAAATATTAACTATATACGAATGCGTCAAAAATTATCGTTGACTACTGTTTGTAATATCTGAATGATTTGTTTACGATCCGAGTTGAATGGTCGCTGCGTTCTTCGGTATTAGTCGTTTTTAAAAAATTTCTCCTTATAGACGCAACAGATAGAAGTAAGATTAGTAGCGATGAAAAGCGCTTTTTTATCGCATTAAGCCAATACCCCCTTTCATTTTTCGCGAACACTCCCTTTAAGACCCAGAAAAATGACGATATCTTCCAAAAAAATTTTTATCAGATTATGGTTTCAAGGATAGCGTTTTAAATTGGGCATTAGTTTAACTCATTAAATGAAACCCTGTTCAAAAAGGTTCAACATTTTCTTATCCAACATGTTTGGGACTTCACGGGATTAAATTAATCTGTAGATTAACAAAAATTACGATAAAGCATTGATATCCACATTTCTATAGTTTCCACTTCCTCTGGTTATAACTCACATACAGGGTGTCCCAATAAACATGGGAATTCAGTAATACCCTATGTCAAGACATATAATAATTTGGTCTGCTGGAGCAATTTTACGTAAACTTTAATAAAAGGCTGTATTATTATACTATGTCTCAACACTAAAACTAAAAATTTGTATTATTTTTCTGATATTTATTACTACAAAGACATTGGTACAATCCTTGTCCTACCAACACGATTTTTGTTGTGAAATTTTGAATTTGTACAGATAAGTTTGCCAGCCACAGATAAAGTTGTGCGCTATTATTGCGCAATTGGAAATTGAAATCTTAATTCTAAAAACATAAATAATTTAATTTACTTTAGACTGCTACAAACTGGATTCCGTTTTTGGCCATTTTGCTGCAGTGTACAGGATACGGATTAGGATATGGTGTCATAGTTTTCAATTTACAAGGTTCAAAATTAAATTATTAATTTTATATAGATTTTAATATATATGTTTATCCAACTGACCCTCCATTAAGTTACATATTTGATTCACAACGGTACCCTCTAAAAGCTTGATCGGATCAAGAAAAAATGACTTAAATGCTAGAGTTATATTCAATTGTGGTTTCCTAATAAAAGAGACTAGCAGATTTCTAGCTACAAAACAATAGAGGAAGTTATATAATTTAACACCAAACTAGAAAAATAACAATAGCTTCCTCATTATTGATGAGATATTGGGTTAAAGGGTACTGTAGTGATAACCCTTTATTAATAACGGGTCCCTGATTTTTCATGACAAATATCAAATTTTTCAGGAGAAATACTGCCATCTGACATGAGAAGCTTCGGTTCTGGTTTACTGGGTATTTTTGATAACATTTCACTCTTTATTGCTCTGAAAACAGTTCCGTTGATGATTGATAGGTTGGTCGCGACATAGAAATTTTAGTCAAAAAAATAAAAATTTAAATAAAAAAGCAATGAAAAAAATTATAATGAAATAATTAACTCAAAACATTAATATTCTTTTAGTATTGGAGTTGGAGGAATGTTTTCAACCTATTTTGGTTTTGTTATTTTAACTTTAATAACAGCATACTTCATCATGCCAGAAACCAAGGTAATGCATTTCAATGTTTATTGTATAATCTTTAAAATTGTTTTATTATTACAAGAGAAGAAAGTTTCAAATCGTGGTTTAGCTCAAACCTGACACTTAGTGTCAGGTTTAGAACATAAGCATGAATTGAAACTTCCTTCCCCTGTATTATCATTATGTTTTTCTATTGATCTGTGTACACTGCATACACAGTACGTACACTACACAGTTGCTGTGCTTTCTGTACAAAGAACTATTAAAAACCATTAGCTGAGCCTATCAGTCGTCTTTCTATTCCATATTTTTACGAGTCTCACTGTATATTAAACTTTTTTAAAATTCCAGGGGCTAAGTTTAGAGGAGATAGAAGACATGTATCAACCGAAGAAGAAATAGAAGAAACGAGTTGACCCTCCAATTTAAGATGGCAATGCTCGATTTACAATGGTACCCTTGACAAAATTATCTGATAAATAAAGTGGAAGATATTATTGTTTTTCTAGGTTTTGATAATCACTATATGTGCTCCTGCTGTAGAAATGCGCAAATCACTTTTGTAACAAAACCACAATTAATAATAATTAGTTTTTGAAATATTAGACATTGATATCTAATTCATACTTGATCCGACGAAACCTTTAAGAGTATAGTTCCTATTTTCTCCAGAGATAAGAGAGTTACAGCGATCGATTGAAACCTATGATATGCGATATTTCCCCCAGCATGTTCTGTTGTGTACAAGTAGTGTACACAACCAAACATCTGTATTCAGGGATATTTAAGGATCCTTTGGATATGAAACACAAAATCTTCAAAAATAGACTGAATTCATAAATGCTATGTTTCATGTTTAAAATTGGAGAATTTCTTTAAAGGTTATAAAACTTAACCCCTGAATGAGTATTATATTCAACAAGTGGCCGTGAGATGGCACTGTTAAAAACCTATCGTAAAAACGTAGCATGTCGTGCTGGGTCAACTATAGTCCTACGTAGCCCACCCTGTGAACGAATATAAGCAGTCTGTGTAGTCTGTGGTTTTAAATCCAAACAATCAACATTAAAACTCTAGTTATCAAATAAATTGATCGTTGTAGGTACTAATGGTGGGAAAATAACGACAGGGTTATAAACGTCTAAATTTTGTTTTTAATCAGTAATAGGATAGGATACTATCCTGCTAAAACAAAGCTAAAATTGTGATTTTGTTACGCATCTCATTTGTATGAAAAATGCCACATATTTTAAAACAAAATTTGTTAGATGTCATTAAGTATAGTTTTGTAATAGTCTAAAGCAGAATTTTAGGCCAGTAACGTGAGCAAGGCCTTAAAAAACCTTGGTTTTAAGTAGCCAAATGTTTTTAAGCCAATTACATTGCAATCTGTTTGAAGATAAAGTGTATCTAGAATAAACAAAGTTATGCATTTCTAACGGCAAATTAGGTAAAAAACGCAAGTTTTTGGTGATGGACATGCTTAAAAAATCTTCTTAAATTATAGGAATGACGACATCCTATGGCTTTTTATTCAACGAAATTGAGGCTTGCTTGGTTTTGCGTATCAATCCCAAAGCCTACTCTTTATATTACGAAGCTCTTTGGACGAATCTATCTCTATCATAGAAGCATGGAATTTTAATCATTTATTTAATCATCGTCTCTTGGTATATATGATGTAGAGTATATAGGGTAACAAATAAAATAATGTCCTAAATAATGGAATGAAGAGCAGATTTTTTGTTGTCTTTGCTGTTTTGATTCTGTCAAATCAGCTTAAAGCAAAAATATAAACCTAAAATATAATTTATTATCGGAATTTTTAAAACCATTGTGACACTATTTATCTTAACATTTTTACAGTATTAATATAATTTAGACATTCGCCCCCCCCCCCCAATTTTGGAATCGATATAAAAAATGAATACTTGAAATAAAAAAATGTGTAATAAACTATATTTTTATGCATTACTTGACACACAGTGACATCAAAAGTTTAATCAAATTTTTTTTTTAATTTGTTTATTAGCTGTTGGGATATGTGTATGAGTTAAACCATGATTTAGATTATAAATGGTGCCTGAAACCTCTAAAAGAAACTGCAATTTCCGTCCTAAAATGAGCAGTAATTTCCAATCGAAAGAAATTTCGTACATAAACAACAATTTTATAATTCACGCAAATTTTTGTATTGGATATATTCCCAAATAATCTTCTCCATTTAGTTCGGTACTTCCAACTGTTCTCCATCTCCACTGAATTCTCCATTCAATTCTGGGTCTCCATTTAGTCCTGGTTCTCCACTCAGCTCTCGTTCTCCGCTGAAATCATAAACCTCGGATCCTTCAGTAACTGGAGCAAATCTTTCAACATCTTCTCCTTGGTGGGTGGAGGGGGTAACCAGGATATCCACCCAGAATGTTCTGTAATCCTAAAATAATGATGATTATAAAAAAGTACAAGTTTGCCATAATTTCAATATAATGTTTATGGTATTCTGAAAGCTGATGAAAACAATTACTCAATATGCCCAGGATATTATGATAAGGAACAGTTTAAAACCCATTTATAGATTTTCATGTTTAACCCAGACCTTGTAGCCATCGAAAAGAAATTATAAAATGTCGTCTTCTTAACCTACTGATAATGGAATGCAACAGATGATTAGTTTTTTAATTTGATAATTAGATGAAACTCTTTATGAAAGTTTCCGCATATTTCATGGCTATTTTTATTCATTTTTACAATAGCTAAGATTTAGGTGTACAATATGTATTCTAAAGTATATTTCCTTCAGCTGGAATATACCTGGACAATATGTATTCTGAAGTATATTTCCTTCAGCTAGAATATACCTGGACAATATGTATTCTGAAGTATATTTCCTTCAGCTGGAATATACCTGGACAATATGTATTCTGAAGTATATTTCCTTCAGCTGGAATATACCTGAACAATATGTATTCTGAAGTATATTTCCTTCAGCTTGAATATACCTGGACAATATGTATTCTGAAGTATATTTCCTTCAGCTAGTACACTTGGACAATATGTATTCTGAAGTATATTTCCTTCAGCTAGTATACCTGGACAATATGTATTCTGAAGTATATTTCCTTCAGCTAGTATACCTGGACAATATGTATTCTAAAGTATATTTCCTTCAGCTAGTATACCTGGACAATATGTATTCCAAAGTATATTATCTTCAGCTGGAATATACCTGGACAATATGTATTCTGAAGTATATTTCCTTCAGCTGGGATATACCTGGACAATGTGTATTCTTAAGTATATTTCCTTCAGCTGGAGTATACCTGGACAATATGTATTCTGAAGTATATTTCCTTCAGTTGTAATATACCTGGACAATATGTATTCTGAAGTATATTTCCTTCAGCTGGAATATACCTGGACAATATGTATTCTGAAGTATATTTCCTTCAGCTGGAATATACCTGGACAATATGTATTCTGAAGTATATTTCCTTCAGCTAGAATATACCTGGACAATATGTATTCTGAAGTATATTTCCTTCAGCTGGAGTATACCTGGACAATATGTATTCTAAAGTATATTTCCTTCAGCTGGAATATACCTGGACAATATGTATTCTGAAAGATGGTTCTTCGGTGGCTCCTTCAGCTGGAGTAAACTCCCATTCACTCTTCTTCTTCTCTAGGTTCTCCTCGCCACTCCATGACTGAACAAGAAACATGCAGGAATTTAGAAGCGTCTGTTATCATGTGGCATTTACATTTTATTCTAAAAGTACACATTTTATTTTAATACAAAATATTATTTAATTTAAGATAAATAAAATAAAGATATTACCACTGTATGTAAAAAATAAATATATTACCACAGTATGTATAAAATAAAGATATTACCACAGTATGTATAAAATAAAAATATAGCCACAGTTTGTAAAAAATAAAGATATTATCACAGTATGTGTAAAATAAAGATATTACCATAGTATGTATAAAATAAAGATATTACCACAGTATGTATAAAATAAAGATATTACCACAGTATGTATAAAATAGAGATATTACCACAGTATTTAATATCTTTATTTTATTCATACTGTGGTAATATCTTTATTTTATAGTGGTAATATCTTTATTTTATAAATACTGTGGTAATATCCTTATTTTATACATACTATGGTAATATCTTTATTTTATACATACCGTGGTAATATCTTTATTTTATAAATACTGTGGTAATATCTTTATTTTATAAATACCGTGGTAATATCTTTATTTTATAAATACTGTGGTAATATCCTTATTTTATAAATACTGTACGCTAATATCTTTATTTTATACATACTGTGCTAATATCTTTATTTTATAAATACTGTGGTAATATCTTTATTTTATAAATACTGTGGTAATATCATTATTTTATACATACTGTAGCAATATCTTTATTCTATACATACTGTGGTAATATCTTTATTTTATACATACTGTGGTAATATCTTTATTTTATAAATACTGTGGTAATATCTCTATTTTATACATACTGTATAATATCTTTATAAAATAAAGATATTACCACAGTATTTATAAAATAAAGATATTACCACAGTATTTATAGAATAAAGATATTGCTACAGTATGTATAAAATAATGATATTACCACAGTATTTGTAAAATAAATATATTAGCACAGTATGTATAAAATAAAGATATTAGCGTACAGTATTTATAAAATAAGGATATGTATGTATAGAATAAAGATATTGCTACAGTATGTAAAAAATAATGATATTACCACAGTATTTATAAAATAAAGATATTACCACAGTATTTATAAAATAAAGATATTAGCACAGTATGTATAAAATAAAGATATTAGGGACACAANACAGTATTTATAAAATAAAGATATTACCACAGTATTTATAAAATAAAGATATTACCACGGTATGTATAAAATAAAGATATTACCACAGTATTTATAAAATAAGGATATTACCACAGTATTTATAAAATAAAGATATTACCACAGTATGAATAAAATAAAGATATTACCTCAGTATTTATAAAATAAAGATATTACCACAGTATGTATAAAATAAAGATATTACCACAGTATGTTTACAATAAAAATATTACCACAGTATGTATAAAATAGAGATATAACCACAGTATTTATAAAATATAGATATTACCACAGTATGTATATATAATAAAGATATTACCACAGTATGTATATAATAAAGATATTACCACAGTATGTATATAATAAAGATATTACCGCAGTATTTATAAAATAAAGATATTACTACAGTATGTATAAAATAAAGATATTGCCTCTGCAATTTGGCTAGCTGCAGAAAACATCCAAAAAAATTCATTTATTTTTATTTTAAAAATTAGCCATAGTGTGATTGAAGGATGGTCAAGGAATGGATGATCAAGAAGAAAGAATGAAAAACAAGAAATATAGAAGTCTCAAAATGTTTCCATCTGATTCTGATATCATATTGAAGTTTTAAAATATTGTAAAATTTAATTAAAATAAATTATTAAAGTTAAAAAGAAGAGACTCTCACTTAACTGCGCCAAAATTGATTGTCGTAATTTCTGACAAACCAATTGATGCAATAAATCATAACTCATAAATTTTCAAATTCTGATAAGATCACGCATCGGGTCATCTCCCTATTTGGATCTAACCTTTATGTGTTCAATTATCTTTGCACTCTGATAAGATCACACATCGGGTCATCTCCCTATTTGGATCTAACCTTTATGTGTTCAATTATCTTTGCACTCTGATAAGATCATAAATCGGGTCATCTCCCTATTTGGATCTAACCTTTATATGATCAATTATCTTTACACTTTGATAACACCCTTATTAATAAACATCTTTAGGCAGAGCATATACATTTATTTATACATCTTTAATAAATGAACATACAAATACATTATGACGATAATTTGATGGATTAATAATCGGTTATGATCCTTTTATTTGTTAGGCTCATTAGCCTGATCTTTGAGCACCTTCTCAGTAAGCCTACTGAGTCTAATATACTAGCCAACCCATCAACTAGATATTTATCTTCTTTATTCCAGGTCTGTCGGTTGACGCGCTCCTGGCAGGGATGATATCAACATTAGGTTGTACAACCTGATATCATCCCTGCTTGCTTTAGGGTAAAGGTCAGACTCTTGCCCCCAAGCCTTCCCTGTATCCCATACATCAATAATTGGATGTACAGGGGGCTGTTGGGTACTTGTGTCCCCTGGAGTGGGGGACACGAGGCCTCTAAGCTTCTTATTCAGTTCCTCCAAATTATCCAGAACTTCCTGCATTGCCTTCACCAGCCCCTCTGTATCATCATCCTCATTCTCGTCATCTACCTTGTCCTCAGCTACATCTCCATCCTCGGAGGCTGGGGCAGTCACGATGGGAGCAGATCCTCTGACGAGAGGAGCAAGATCTGTTGGATCAACTTCATCTACATCTTCTGGAGTAGCTTCAGTTACATAATGCTTACTATTACAGATACTTTATTCATCTCTCCTACAACATGCAACATAGTATGACACCCCCTAAAGAAATGTCTTCAAAATTATCATTTTCTTTTACAAGAAACCTGCGTATTCTTTATTAATTCAGTAGAAAATTGTATCTTCCTTTAATTAAAAAACTTGACATAAAACTTCTTCATATATTAAATTAAAAAATCAAAATTTCCGCAAATTATGTTTTCTTCATTTTTGGAATTCAAATTTAATTTTTAAAAATTTCGCATTTTTTTTTAAATTTCATAATTTCTTTGACATTTGACAGATGCAACATGTGATTTTTGTAGACAATTTTATACGAGACATTTTTCAAGTAAAACAAAATATAGATATGACATTTGACAGATGCCACATATGAAACATAAAAATCCGAAAAAAAAATTTCTTTAGAATTATGATTTTCTTTTTGTAAAGAATGCAAATTTGATTCACATGGAAAACTCCTTATTTTTCTAATTCCTTCAAGTGAAATATAATAAGTTAAAAAATGAAAATTCCTAAAGAAAATTTTCTTCAAAATAATGTTATTCATTATGTATGGAATACAAATTTAATTAAAAAAGAATTTCGGATTATGATGCTTCATGATGCGACATGAGCATGACGCATATTTAACATAAAAAAAAACTTTTTTTGTATATAATGCAAAAATTAAAAGATAAAAATTCCCCAATTTTTTTTTCAAAATTATGTTATTCTTTATGTATGGAATGCAAATTTAATTTTTTAAAAATTCGTATTTTCTTTGATATTTTAGAAATGTGACTTTCGACATTTACAGCAATTCTATTGATGACACATTTGCCAAGTAAAACAATTTACAGATATGTCATTTGACGGATGCGGCATATGAAGCATGTGACAAATGACATAAAAAAACACTTTGGTAAACAAAATTTCTTCAAAATTACGATTTTCTTTTTATATGGAATACAAATTTGATTATTCAGAAGAAAACCTTCGTATTTTTTTATTAATTCAGTAGAAAATCGTATCTTCGTGAAAAACTTGACTTAAAACACCATCATATATTAAATTAAGAAATAAAAAAATTTCGCAAAATTTTTTTTTTCAAAATTATCTTCAAGTTGGAAATACAAACTTAAATAAAAATGATTTAGGATATTTTTTGTAAATTTCATAAATTATTTGACATTTGACAGATGCGACATATGACGCTTATTGATAGATGAGACATTTTTCCAGTAAAGCAATTTACATATATGACAATGGACATTTGACATCAACATATGACGCATAAATTTAAACAATTAAAACTTCGTATTTTTCATTAATTTAATCGAAAATCGTATCTTTTATCAAATGAAATACTTGACATAAAACACTTTTATAAACTAAATGTAAAAAAAAATTCAAAAAAAATATGTTCAATTATTCAATTATTCAAAAGAAAATCTTTTTTGTTGTCATGAATTCAAAGGAAAATCGAATATTTTTTTAGGTAAGTATATTTAATTAACATAAAAATTCCTGAAAAAAAATTATGTTTTTTATACATAAATTTATTTCATCCTTCATATATTGAATTAAAAATAAAAATTCCCCCAATTTTTTTTTTCAAAATTTTGTTAATCTTTATGCATGGAAGAAAAAATGAAATCCAAAATTATTTTTCAATTAAATTTGCATTCCAAATTTGAAAAATAAGAATTAAATAATCAAATTTGCATTCCATACCTAAAGAAAATCATAATTTTTAAGTACATTTTTTTAACAGGAGTGTTATTTTTATGTCATATGTCATATATATGTCAAATGTCGGTTTTCAAAATTATGTTTTTTTTTCATATTGGAATGCAAATTTAATTAAAAATTACTTCGGATTTTTGTCTTCATTCCAGTATATCAGAAAAATTTCTGATATTCTCATGTCTAAGAAGCAGCTGGAATCTTGTTAATGCTCTTCTCAGTATAAAAGTGCTGCCAGATTGCAATCCCTGGTAGATCAATATATAAACTCATACAACACAGATCTTGGGGACAAAAACATCTCTTTAATAGATTATTTCTTCTAAATTTCATAATTTCTTGGACGATTGACAGATGCTATTTTTGGAATGCAAATTTGATTATTCACAAGGAAAACTTATTTTTTAATAATTCAGATGGCATAAAAATAACACTTCTGTTAAAAAAATAAAATGTTCTTCAAAATTATGATTTTCTTTATGTATGGTAAGCAAATTATCATTATTCACAAGGAAAAAATCTTATTTTTCATTCATTTAGTAAAAAATTGTATCTTCCTTCAAGTGAAAACCTAAATTTAAAATAAAAATTCATGCAACATTTTTTTGGTATGGAATGCAAATTTTGTTTAAACTTTTTGTCTGATTTTTTTTGTTGATTTCATAATTTTATAATTTGACAGTTGCGACTTATGATTTGTGCTACAATTTCATGGATGAGACATTTGACAAGTAAAATACAGAATACAGAATACAGAATACAGAATACAGAATACAGAATACAGAATACAGAATACAGAATACAGAATACAGAATACAGAATACAGAATACAGAATACAGAATACAGAATACAGAATACAGAATACAGAATACAGAATACAGAATACAGAATACAAGAATACAGAATACAGAATACAGAATACAGAATACAGAATACAGAATACAGAATACAGAATACAGAATACAGAATACAGAATACAGATATGATTTTTTACATATGCGTCATATAAAGCGTTCGACATATAATAAAAAAAACTCCAGTAAAATAAATATTTTCTTTAATATTATAATTTTTTTGTATGGAATGGAAGTTTGATTGTTTACATTGAAGACTTCTTATTTTTCATAAACTTGTTAGAAAATAGTATCTTTATTTAAGTGAAAAACTTATTACAAAACACCAATGGATATTAAGTTTCACAATTAATATAAAGCTTACGACATATGAAATAAAAAAACACTCCTGTAAAAAAATTCTATAAAAAGTTAAAAATTTTTTATGTATGGCATGCAAATTTGATTATTCACAAGAAAAACTTCTAATCTTCCTTGAAGTGGCAAACATTACATTTGACAGATGGGACTTTTTGCATTTTTGAGACAATTTTATGATTAAAACATTTGACAACACCTTTAAATATTAAATTAAAACATAGAATTTAGCAAAACAAATTTATTCAAAATAAAAATTGGGTAAATGACGTTGTTATCAGTCTGAAAAAGTGCCTGACCAGAAAGTGGATTGTGGTGTATGTTTCGAGGAAGACAGTTGATTTAAAAGTTCTTATTATTAAGTGATCACAAGTCAGGAATTATTGCAATAAATGCATTTTTGACTATTTTTTGTTGATTTTTTTTAATATATCTTTGCAACCCGATGTCGTAGACCATTAATATTGAAATATACAATGTTTAAACCATCGGGTTAGAAAGATATATGGATTTGTAAATTTGAAAAAAAAACTTAGTTCCTTTCTAAAGTGTAAACGAGTTTTTTTGTAACATGCTATTAGTAAAAATTCAAATCTTATTAATGTTTCTTGGAAATTAAAGGTTTTGATTTGCCATTGTTTGATGAAACCCACTAAAACTTTGGAAAATGAATACGACATTAAGAAATTTTACATATGCATTTTCTGTTATAAAGCAAATGATTTACTAATTGCAAAAAAATCAACTTATTAAGTGGAAAGGGTCTGTGAACAAACACAATTGCTGTGTTTCATGTTTATTTAACTACTTGAAATCATAACTTCAGTTGGCATGGTTCATGTTTTAGGTTGAAAAATTTGGAAATGTAGATACTTACTAACATGCAACAATATTTTATCAAATGGAAAATGCGTGATATGTTTTATTCATCAATATATTTTTATGAAACTTTAGAATAGAAAAAAAACTAATTGTTTAATCGATTTTTTTTAAAAAGAAAAAAATGTTAAATAATTTTATTTCGCGTTGTTTGTGTTAAAAAAAAATTTAGCACTTGTCTTACTATATTTGATATTTTTAACCCCAAACATGAACTCTGAAAACATTTTCATTGTGGTTTGAAAACTAAAGCTAATGCCGCTTTTTTACTCACTTTGTAAGTAACATAAAAAAAAACACGAAAAGAACTAAAAACGCCACAAATTATAATTTTTGCAAGCTGTTTAGACTTTCGATATTTCAAGCTATGACTTCTGTTAGATAAGAATGTCTAAATGAATTGCTAGTTGTTCACAAACTTATATTTATAATCCCTATATCTTTGCTACCCAATGTAGTAGACCTTAGATATTTTAAACTATGAATTCTGTTAGATAGAAGAAAAGGGTCAGTCTGCATTGCGTAAAAAAAGAAAAAACTAACCCTAAACTAATCTAAAATAATTTAGAACTACTGCTCCACATGCAAAAGTGGTTTGCCTTGCTAAATTTTAACTCATTTTATGAAGTGTCTATTTTTTAAGCTCGTCAAATACACGATGATAATTTCAAGTGATCCTCCATTTAAAGAGGGCCATGCTCGATACCAAATGATAGCGTGTATACCTTTATCTGATTGAGGATTTGAAAATAAGGAGTGTTTTCCTGTCTTGTATCTTGCAAAAAAAATATGATACATCATTTTCTTGGAAATGTCATGCTGAATTCAGATTCGAAAACCATTTTTAAATATATTAAAATCTAAAGAACGGTACTAAATTCCGGCTTTTAAACTTTTTAATGTTTTTTATGAGTTTTTTTTTAGCTCTGACTCTCTCAATTTTCAGTTTTTTTAAACGCTTTTCAGATTTGAATTTAGCATTGAATTTCCAAGAAAATGATGTATAACATGAAAATAAAAAATATTTTTTTTTTGTGGCCTTACGGTGAAAACACAGCGACTTCCGGTGGGGGGTTGGCTTTATTCCAATATTGATCACCCCTACTGGACAATGGACATGCCACTCCATAAATGGAAGGTCACTAGAAATTACGTCTCTAGTCCCTTTAAGACACACTTTAAGTTGAAAGTCTAATGCTAAAAACTTTCATTCACAAATTTTAAAAATCGTTAAAAATAATAATATTATAACATCTTTATATTGCATAATGCATATTCTTCTACACATTCTCTAAAAAGGTTAACAATACAACAGCAACATACAGGGTGAGTAAAAATATGTAATTATCACGGACAAAATCTTTCAATGCTTTCAAAACAATATTATTTTAATAAAGTGTAACGTTAGAAACATTAAGGCTCGAACATTTTAATACAACGCAACGTATAGAACATTTCCTAGAAACGAAACGAATAAACAGTTTTGATTGTCAGTTGTAAAAAAGTGTAACAAAAAAGTTTTCACAATAACGTTTCGATAAATCGTAACGTCAGAAAAGGTGCATTTTAGTAAAATTTCTAAACGTAATTAAAAGAGTTTATATTGGAAAAGTTAAGATAAAACGTAACGTTAACAAAAAATATTCTTTGCTCTGAAATGCATTGTAACGTACAGAACTATGTCCCAATGGCGTTTTATTAAAGCAAAACGTTTGTCATCTTTTAGATCTCAAACCAAGTGAAAGTGTAACGTAAAGTCTCTGAAAATATTTACCTTGCATGAAAGTGGAATTGTTGTTATATTACATAAGCTTTAACGCAACGTTGGGAAAGTTTTATAAAACATCAAATGCAAAAGCGTAACGAAGCTTATTGTTTTTTCAAAACATTTACTGAAGCTTAACGTTATAAAAGGTATTCAAGTGCAGAAAACTCATTACGTAACGTTACTCTATGCCATAAAATTTCATTATTTGCTACGTTTCAAACGTTAATACTTTTGATGAACACTATCGTAACGAAAGCTAAAATCTAGAAAAATCAAAACGTTGACATCTCTATCCCGCAGATATATATCATTCAAAAATATCAAAATTGAACAAATTTCCCTGTTTATAAATGATTAGTTATACATTTCGGCTTCAAGTCCAGCGAGGACAAGAAACTGTTTACCGGGAATACTGGTCCAATTTTTGAAAACCCTCTAGGGTCCCGACTCGAACAAGTGGGCTTTGAAAACATTTTAAGTAATTTAGACGAAATGTGTACGAGGAAGGGAAATTATGTGGTCACCAGCATTATGAAAAAAAAATCCGAGCGAAAACTTTAAGCATTTGAATTTTATTTCGGTTATACAATCATTTACAAACTGTAATATTGATGGTAAAATAGCATAAATTTACTACATGTTTTTGTTGTTGTAATGCAGGATCAATAAAATTTATTCTACACAAGAAACCAAACATCTTATAACACCAAAAAAACTATGCAAATTCGTCCGTTGAAAAGATCATTTTAAATTAGAAATCTTTTGTCGATCAGGGTTTTTCTGGCAAGATTTGATCTACCAATCATGTACCGTAATACAGAAACAAATTTTGAAACAAAATAAGTAATAATGGCTGCCAACAAGAAGTCTTGTGCCAACAGGTCAACAAAACTCATTACAAGGATTTCCCATATTGTCAGCGTAAATTCGTGTCCGTATAAGAGTAAGCAATCAAATGAATGCCCTTTGTCAGTATAAAACACAGCTTTTTCAGTCACAGTATTGGTGAACTCTATGTCTAATGACGAGAATAATTAAAAAATTATATATCATTATGATTCAAATAAGGTTGATTTCGATTTTTCTTATTTTCTTTTGAAATAAAGAATTGTAGTAATTTTAATAGTTTATTAGCGTCATTCCTAGTGTAGATTCTATGAAATTTCTCTCCCGAACTTCAAAATCGAGATCTTTCAAGGCATGTTGTAGGAACCTATAACATGTGAAAAGCTAAAAGACGTTAATAAAATAAAAATAAAAATTTTAAGTTACATCTTTCAAATGTTGACTTAAAATATAAAAAAATTGCATGCATTGGATACTTCCGTGCTATTAATACAAATACTTCATTAGAAGAAGAAATTCAACAGAAAAAAATAGTAAAACTATTCTAGCATTAAAGGATTCACAAACAATGAATTAAGGATCTGCACAAATGATGACACTTAAAAGTTCATTGGAAGAACAGTGTTTGACAATGCAAGCAAATGCCACAGATTTGTAAAGGACATTTTCAAAAAATCAGTGTTAAGCTAAAAAAGATACTCCTGGGAATAAGTTAAAACAATTTATCTTTACATTACAGAAAAACTGCATTCTTAAAATGGAAATGTGTTTTTTTAGAAAAATGTAAAATATGAGATTTCAGATTATTCGCATATAAATTAACATTTATAATCGATAACAAACTAAATTTTCGGAATGAAATGTTGTTTGTTAGATGATTAAAATTTTAATTACTTACTTTCAAAGAGATTCTAAAATTCCGAAGCTCCAATAGTTTTTAGCTTTAACAAATCTTTTTGAGGGGGTTTCATATAAAAGTTCCAGTGGAAACAAAATTACTAAAAATTTTAGATATCTATAAATCTTTACCATTTCAATACGGTTCTTTTACCAGAAAAAGATAAAAGAAAAGGGGGCAAAAAAGCACATGACAGCAAATGACTTCTCGGCATGAATCTGGTGTTCAAGGAGCACCGGACCCATGCAATTGGTCAGCCTGGTTAGTCTAGTTTTGGCATTTTGCCGGTGCTCCTATAATCTAGGACACTTCTAAAAAAGCCAATGAAAAGCTTTCATAATGCGCAACGTAAATAAGTGACTGGAAATTCTATTCTTTTTATATTTACTTTTATTTGCACTCTGGCTTCTACTTTTCTTTAAATTTAATTTTTAAAGGCGTTGAGTTTTTGCCACAAACTAAAATTTTTTAATCCGTATATCTTTGCAACCTGATGGGTTGAACCTTAGATATTTCAAACTTAGATTATTTGATCCAACAGAAATTATGGTTTGAAATATGTAAGGTCTTCAACATCAGGTTGTAAAGATAAAAGAATTGAAAAATCGGTGTTTGTGGCAAAGACTCAGTTCCATTCACTAGTTTTTATAGTTAAAGATATTACATTCCATAACTACATTTAACCATTTAACTTCACAATTTATTTCAGGAAACCAATCAAGTAAAATCAAAACTAAACTTTCTGATTTTCTTCTTGATTTTATATGTTTTTTTGTGTGTTTGAGTTTTGTAAACAAAATAAGGGCCTAAAATGTTAATTTATAACAATAAAAAGCTCGCACAATATTATGACATGGCCATGGTAATAAATGGAGCATAACTAAAAATGAAGAGAGGCCTTAGTTTTGGGACTGGTAAGCGCTCCCACCAAAATCCCAAACTAAATAATTCTGTTTGACAAAAACACCCTTTCCTGTCCCTTTCTATAGGTCTGGACTAAAATGAATGGAAGTATTTTAACGCAGATTTGAAGTGAAAGATTTATGTTTTATTGGTAAAGAAAGTTTAAACTTATCATGAGTAAAGTTTGTTATTTCCCAAATAGTAGTTGCAAACAGTTTTCGAACTTGGTTAAAATAATTTTTGATTGATTTGATTGTTTGATTTAAATTATTAGAAAATTTATCTTTTTTCTTTTTGTGATGTGATTTAATTTATTTATCATTTGGTCTTAATTGGAAATTCCTGAATGTTAAAATGTGAAAGCTATTTATTAAAGATGTAACATTACAAAATAAAATATGCTTGCCCCTCTGGGTAACATAAGTCAAGCGTTTACAAACTGATGAATTACCTTGTTAGAAATCTATTCATTGTTGTGTACGCTTGGACGGAGTTCTGAAGAGTTGTACTTGTGAGTCGTCCGGTTTCTCTCCCAGCTTCAGATTTAAAGACTGGTGTAACAACCTACACAAGTATAATAAATTTTATTTTGCACTTATACTTGTATTTAAATTTTTTTGTTTGCAATTTAATTCTTCTAATTTTCATTAAATATTTATACAAAAGTGTACAAAATTATTTTGATTGAGTTTCAGTATTCCCTTTATTTAAATTTTCCTACTTGTAAAAATACTCAATGCCCCCCCCCCCCTCCCCGGGACATAAGGTCCCAAATCCCTAAAGCATCCCTTTTAAGAAGGTAAAAATCAGCCCCCGACATTTTTTTGAGATTTCCAAAATAATTTCTGCTTTTCTAAATAACTGAAATAGTGCCTTCCAATGGTGTCTCCATTCCCTAAAGGTAAAAAGTGTAATCAGGCCAGATCTCTCCTTATGTTTCATGTGTTTTTATGATATTTTGGCCTACAATATTAGCTTTATTTAAAATTCAGTGATGGTGATGGACCAAACCTCTGTAGAGTAAAAAAGTAGAAGTTAGTTCCACATTTATTGAAAATGTATTTCGGGTGTAGGTTTTACTTGAAAACTGGCACACCAGACTTTTTTTAAGGAGTTCAAATTGAGCTTTTAAATAGCAAGCCAAAACCCATAGAGGTAAAAAAACGGGGGCGTGTGAGAGCATTTGTGTGAATTATTTATGAAATTTTCTGAAGTGGACTCATCAGACACTCCCTATTAATACTGTAGTGTAAGCACCAAGAGGTGAAAAATAGAGATGGAAATGTTTCTTAAAAATATCTATATTTTCATAGGATTTATTACATAAATAATGATATCAAATCCAGCAAAACCCAAAGGCTACGAATTACGGCCATAGGAAAGAGGACCGTTCATAAGACTGCAATAAAACCATGTTGAGGGCTTTCCTCGATTTTCCTATCATATTCACATGGGGACCATGTTGCTATCTATCTGTCCAGGCGCGTATACAGGATTTTTTTGCCCCCACCCCGGCTGTTTTTTGCCCCCCTGGAATTATTTTGTTTAAAAAATCAATCAAGTCTAAACTTTATTCCTTTGCTCGAAAAAATAACTTTATAAATTTATCACTTAACTCCATCACAGCTATCGAAACCAATAATAACTAAATCAATAATCACAGCATCAGTAAAAAATGATATTTTCACTAATAAACGAAATTTTCTATCTAAAACTCTGCAACTCCGAAACTCTTTATAAATAACATTTAATAATAAACATGTTTATCAAAATAAATAACATTTAATAATAAACATGTTTATCAAATTTAAAGATATGACTTTGACTTCATGTCACACGACATTAACGAACAAATCAGCTTATTCTAGTATATTTACAAATCCAGTTCATTTAACCTTTTATTAAATAGGTCGTCAAGTACAATAGATGGCTACACAGAATGCGTACACTTTCAGTACAGCTGTTTAAACGTCATAAGTGTCAACTCAAATTCTGTGTCTGAAAAACTATAATTAAAAGTGATAATGTAAGGCTAAAGTGCCAATCTTTTAGTGAAATCAGTGCAATTTTATAAATTCTTTTTTTTCTGTTTTTACACTTCATCATTTAACGTTCTATTGACTAAATAACAGGGTTGAAACTGATTTTGTCCATGGCCCTTTAACATTGTAATTGGAAAGTATAACGTTAAAACATATTTCAGAAATGTTTAATGATATATTCGGGGTAGTGGTCTGGAAAGGTATAATCGAGGATAAACCCCCAGATCCGGAGGAAATACTGGGAAATACAGGCAACAAGAAAAGGTAATTTTCCAATGAAATGTCGTCTTCTCAGGATATTCAATTTTTTTTCTCACAAATATCGTCCACACCCTGGGACATCAAAGAAGAAGAAAGTGTGGCTAAATTATTTGAAAATTGACAAGACTAATAAAATCCATGTGTTCCCACAGACATTATTAACCTTTTTGTGAAAATCCTGTTTTTCCAAAGAATAAAGCACCTAAATATAGTAGTGAACAAACTCGGTCATCACAAGATAAGAAATTTGAAGCTAAAAGGTCAATCTATTTTTACATAAATTATTAAAAATATTTTTTTTTGTATTTTTATTATTTTTTGTTGTTGTTGTTGTGTATGATGGATCTGAGCTTTAGAGAAGAGGACGGCCTGTGTTAACGACAATAAATATACTGTATGTAATTTTAGGTTGTAAATATTTTTTTACGTATTCCTACAAAGACGACATATATCTACGCTGAATCTTAGAAATTTATCACCTAATGGTGTCGTATCGTTTGCACTAATGATTGATCGTACTAAAGTACATATTCGCACTAACGTTCATTCGGACTATATTTTAGTGCGACTGAACAACTAATTGTTCAATCAAACTAAAAACCACGTGGAAGGTTTTTTGAGCAAGTGGAGAACTATTTTTAAAAATTCTAGTGGAATTCGGTTCATTTAATTAATTAGTTTCATTGAACATAACGTAGTGGAAATGAACAACAAATGTTATATTGAACTAAAGCTAAAAGTTCCGGTAAAATCGATGTTTTACTAATGAACATATTTAGTGCCAATGAACAAATAAATTTTCAATCGAACTAAAATCTAAAATTTTACCATTTGCCCATAAAATATTATTAGTACAAATGTCAACATATTTTATAGTAAAAATGAACAAAAAAATGTTCAATCGAACTAAAATCTAAAATTTTACTATTTTCCCATAAAATATTATTAGTACAAATGAACATATTAATTTAGTGCAAATGAACAAAAATATGTTCAATCGAACTAAAATCTAAAGTTTCACCATTTGCCAATAAAATAGTTATAGTAAAAATGAACATATTTAGTGCAAATGAACAAAAAATGTTCAATCGAACTTAAATCTAAAATTTTACCATTTGCCCATAAAATATTATTAGTGCAAATGTTAACATATTTTATTGCAAATGAACAAAAAAATGTTAATCGAACTTTAAAAACTAAATTTTTTTTTTGACATGTTCATTTGCACTAACGTTCAATTGCACCAATATTTTTAGAAAAAAATTAGTCTATTTAAACAAATTTTTTGTTTAGAATGTTCATTTACACTAACGTTCAATTGCAGTAAAATTTACAGAAAAAAAAATCAGTGCACTTGAACAAATATTTTTAGTATTCCAGATCAATTGCACAATGATCATTTGTACTAAAATATTCCTGGCGCGAAAATAAAATATTCCTGGTGGGAAAATAAAATTTGAGTCCAATTGAACACAGAAAACCCGATTTTTGTTCATTTGCACTGTTCGATCGTATTAAAAACCGCGGTTACTGATCAGCTGACTTTAGTAAAAAAGTACGTTAGTTCAATCGGACATTAATAGTGCAAACGATATAGCATCAAACTAAGTATAGGACATGTCGTCTTTTTCTTACATTTGACCCTTGTGACATTGTGCGCAGTTGGTTGAATTTTCTGTTGCCATCCATTGTACTAGACAATCTATTTGACTTTTATGGATGTGAATACGTTGTTTTTCCCCTTTACCAACCTTATCGTAATATGTTCTCAGAGTTGCCGGAAGAATCATAGAAAATGTCTGTTGGTCTGATCCCGCCTGTAACCCTCTATGACCACACAGATCGTCTGCTTCTCGTTGAAGCTGGTTCAGAAGTCCTTCCATGTCCGTGTCGGCAGAACCGTGGGCAGATTTACCATGAATGTAATATCCAAAATGCGAGTGCGACATCACAAATACACTAACCAATCCATAATTACATGCATGGAAAAAATCTTTATTTTTTGTAATACATAATATGAATTAAATATCGGGAAATTACATTTATAGAAGCCTTTAATATAATCCTAGATTTCCTTATGTTTGCAAGAGAGCAGATATCTGTAAATTGAGCCAACTTATTTTCAATAATGGGAGCATAAACTCCTACCCAGAACAAGGTCTGAAATACTGATATTCCAGCCCATATTGAAACTCCGAGGGCAAACCTAAATAGAAAAGACTGTATATTTAGTTTTTCACTAAATATAAGCTCATAATCTTTACTAGAACATGGAAGTAATAAAATTTGTGACCTAGTCTGGAATATTGCTCCAAATGGAAGTTTTTGATATTATACTAATTTATTATCTACTAGCTAAAGTGCCCGGCGTTGCCCTTAGGTGCCCATGTGTTCCCTAAAAAAATGTCAGTCAATTTCGTCCAGTCGTTTAGCCAGCTATAGCTAACATAAATATATTTATATATATTTAAAGAATCATCTTGTTAGTTTTGAAAATAATATCCCCTGAAATTGCTTGTGCTTCAAAACTCAGTTTACCCAGCAACTATTACCTTAATATCAACTAAATTAGTTGTTTCATTTTTTTTATTTAAATTTTAATTTTAAATTTCTTCACATACCCCCATAGGACATGGCTGTTGAATAGTAATGTGAACATTAGCGTACACAGGGGGGTCAATCGTCCACGCCCCCTTCGCATCGCCCCTGCCCCTCCCTGGGACAAACATCAAGTGTGGTAAGTAAAAAAATAAGATTGCCCTCATCTTAAAGGGAGTGACTGGCTATGTAAGGTAGTTGAACTGAGCATGCAGTGTTGTGGAAAACTTCTTTAGGATTCATTTGAGACATATTTCACTTTTTAAAAGTCTGTAAATCCTGAGTTTGAGCGCAAATTCAAAGTTCAAAACTCCTGATTTGGGGGTGGATACGCTTTCAGAATTAGTTTTTTTTTAATTATTAACTAACGACGACATAAAATGTAAAAATATTCTACAATAAACTACAGACGTCATGTTTAGGAACATTTTAAGAAAATAAAAATTAATCTTATCATCGAAAATAAGTAATCTTGTTCAATTATTAGTTTTTATTATCTCACTATTCTAGTTTCTCGTTATTCACAAAGATGTTCGCAGATTTTCTATAACTATTATTAAAAAGACGAAATTTAAAGAATTTGAAGAAATCTGCGAATAAATTCAAAGAAAATTAGAAATTCGATATAATAATGAAAACGAAATAATCAATTTTAGCATTGATTTATTGACAAATTTCTTTCGTGAAATATTTTCCTAGCCATCTAATTAGATTACTGTATAATTTTTACTTTATTTTTCGTTGTCGTTATGTAATAATTTAAAAAAAAACTATTTCTGAAAACGTATCCACCCCCAAATCAGGAGTTTGAACGTCGAATTTGCGCTCAAACTGAGGATTTACAGATCTTTAAAAAGTGAAATATGTCTCAAATGAATCCTAAAGAAGTTTTCGACAACACTGCATACTCAGTTCAATTACCTTACATAGCCGGTCACTCCCTTTAACAAGAGATGTTTTGGCCTTGAAACGTCGTTAAAAATATTTCTTTATTTTCAAATTTAACCTTTCTATTTCTCTTTCACCTTAAATCGCAACCACCCCCCCCTCACCTATTCTTTCTCCTGGCTACAGTTACTTGATAAACAATTATATCTTTATGCATTATGTAAGTGTTTGGCAAGTCTACCCCCAACTCCCATAAGGGGGGGGGGGTACCATATTAGACTATAATAGGGGAGAAAAAAGAGGAGAAAGAACTAATTATTGTCTTTAGAGACTATACAAAACCATACAAAGACACAAAATAATTTTATTTCCGTCTATCTGTTTGTTTGTATGCCCGATCAAAACTCATGAACTCCGATCTGCAGCGTCCAATTTTGATTGGGGAACTTGTTAGAGCAGGAATGTTTCAACCTTTTTAAAAGGTTGTACTTGATAAAGGAAAAAACTTTGTTTCCAGGTCATCAAATTATAATTTACCGATTTATTTCTTATCATGTTGCTTATTCAAATTGCCAAGCTACCTACATTTTAGCTGTCACATTGTCAAATTACCAAATTGTATGTTGTTAGTTGCCAAAATGTTAGTTAACAAATTGTCATTACAAAAAATCTGGCTATTGCATTAAACCCCAGCTAAGCTTTCGGTGTGTACTGCGATGATCTACAGCACTCAATCCTAGTAAAAATGTGATAATCAGCGCAAAGGATTTTCAAAGCCTTTGACATCCACTTATTTTCATAAAGAGTACACACTGCGCCGCACCGGTCTGAAGTAACTAACGCAGATTGAAACCGAATTCGATTTTGATTCATCCTTCACCCTATTTTATTTTTCACAAGAACTCCATAATTCCACAACATTTGTTTTCACCTGCAGACGTAGCTATGTTCTGCCATATACTCATCTTCCTCAGTCCATAATCTGTTATGTGCATCAGCACTAGCCAAATTTTCTAGTCCTACCACCTACAAATATATAAATGTTACGTTTTTTCTTATAGACATATGAAAACTAGATCTTTGAAAATGCAATCTTCTTTTATTTTTTTTGGCCTGCATGTATGATTAAAACAAACAAATTATTTTAGATCTTCTTTAACAACAATAAATTCAATTCTGCACTTTACCAATCAATTGTATGTTATGTGTTAAGATGTGTTAATAGCTTTATTTTACCTTCATAAGAACTAAAAATATTAGGACTTGCAAACTTATTTTAGATTTTCTTGTTGTTTGTATTTCATTCCATTCATTGGCCACTAGGTAAGTTCTCCAAACTGATACAGGGGGCTCTAATTCTTCACACTGAACAAAACATTTTAGGATTTGGCATTTTAGATAAATAGTTTCACCTTTATTGAGAAGGTACGTTGAATTATCTATAATAATTAAAAATAACAAGACAGTATGGTTTCGAATTGACCATATTTTTTGGGGTTTCAAGTATTACACCAAAAGTACCTAGAGCCGTAATTTAAAAACAAAATTAACTGGGTGATATGTAAAATCTAACAAAGCTATTTATAACCTCTAAAAGTAAACACTTATTTAAAATTTTAAAGAGTTTACCTTTTCTAACTTTTCGACTCGTGGGGGAGGTCTTTCCCAGTCAAGGAGAAAAATGTCCACGGTGACCTGACCAAGGATTAAGACTACGATATCTAAAAGCTTAAGAGCGAATGCAGAGATAAGGTAGTGTTTGATAAATGCTTCTTGATCCTCCGCTGGCAATACAGTGTGCACAAAGTTCTGCTGTTTGAAGAATATAAACCAATACAATGAGCTGAAGAAAATAATTGCAAGAAAAATGTGGGAAAGATATCCTGCAGCAGATACGACCAGCTTGATGAGTGTTCTTGCATCAATACCTACCTTGCCAGACCTGCAACAAATATCATATGTTAAATCAAACACATAAAATCTACAAACATGAACAAAGGAACTGAGTTTAAGGCACAAACTAAAATTCTGTTATCCCTTTATCTTTGCAACCTGATGGTTTGATACTTTGAACTTTCAAACATAGACTATTTGATCTAACAGAATTCATATTGTTACACCATCAGTCCTTATAAAGACCCCCGAGCTAAGATGTATCCAGTGTGAGCTCAATAGCTCAGAATAGGGATAGTTCCATTGATGTATACAAACCTGGAGCTAAATTCAGAGTCAATAGTTCTATTGATATAGCCCCTTCAGTCCTTATAGGGACCCGGCCTATAAACAAGAAAACATATGAGCTCTTTCATATATAGCTATAGGTCGGACAGAATGTGGGGTGGATGATTAGTCGCCAATGTGGAGAAATATTTGTTGTTAGAAAATCCCAACCTAGAAAACATGCTTGAGCGCATGGAAAACCAAAGCCACTGTTCCCCCATATCCTAGTTTGAATTCAAGCCAATAGGCATGAACCACGACTTGGAAGGAAAAAATAGGATCAGCCTGGACTAGAACCAAAATGGAGTCAGTATTCACGAAAAGTCTGAAGACGGAAGATTGAGTCGTTGTAGGAGGCAAATGAAAGCAGAGAGTCTATCAGAGAGCTCCAGCTTTCCATGATTCATTAGTATCATTTTATTTGTTAATTTTTTACTTGTAAATACATTTTTTTCCCAAAGCCGACCGTGCCTAACTGATGTGTTTAAGTTTGTACATAACTGTACATTTCTAACAAATAATGTATTACTTGTTTCAGGACTACTGTACATGCACCCCCGACCCGGAGTTCAATGACCTCCACGAAGATTCGGAAGATGCAGAAGATTTTGAGAGTTCTGAGGATGAGTTTTCGGATGAAGGAATCATCATAGATATCTCCTCACCACGGTGAAAATAGTTCTCCAAACTGCCGCTTCAACCTTGATGGATTAGAGCACAATACAATTACAAATATGTTACAAGATACATTGGTTGAAGAACAGTTAACCTCAGTAGCCTCAACAGCTTCTTGTGAGTCAGAACAATAAATAGAGGCTGAACCGGAACACGACCAGAGGCATAACCAGAAAAGAAACAGGTTCTAAGTAAAGTAAGAGAATTAGAAATTTCAGAACCTACAGTACATAAATAGCAACATCAACAACAAGATCTTCAGGAAGATCATCAGGTTCCAGAGAAGGAAGGTCAACCAGAATCTCTAAACCAATGAACAAATTTGACCCATCTCCTTCACCTAGAACACCAAGACCAAAAACACCAAAGAGAAAGTCTTGTACAAGTTTACCGTCAGCAGTCAGGAACATGGGAAGCATGATCTCGGGAAAAATTACCTCCATAACAAAAACTTTAAGTCCGTTCTAAATGAAGCATGGGCAAAGAGACCTCTAGAACCTCCTAGGCGCCCAGGAGCAGGACCTCAACCAGGACAAGAGCAGCATCTCTTGAAAAAAATGCACAGGACAGGGAGTATAAAAATCAATCAATCAATACTTAGTAAATCAGGATACCGAGTAGAGAGAGGGGAGGAGTAGGTCGGAGAATAGGTCAGTAAGTAGACCAAGTAGTAGAGCAGGAAGTAGAGACATATGGGAGCGTAGTGTTTGGACTGATAGTGAAGACGACAATGACAATGGAAAGGGTAAAAACAGAAATCAATTTCATTGGGGAAACAAATTTCATAATTTCCAAAGTCAAAAAGTCCAAAAGACTGTACCACTCCAATCAAAGATAGGAAAAAAAAATGATTTTTGTATATCCTGTAATATTTAATTCAATCATTGAATGTCTAATGATATCCAAGTTCTCACCACAGGCGGGAGCATTAAGTTCTCCATCTATTTATATTTATAATGCTAATGATGTCTTTGTTCAGGTCAGAAAGGGAGACAGCATAGCTTGGCTGGTCAACCTGGAGATCAGAGGCAGAGTTCTGGTGGAGGACAGAGAAGCAGAAGCAAAAACAGTGGAACCAGTCCTCTAATGTTCCTTGCTAATGAAATATAGAGTCACTTTGGTACTGATATTGCACAATCAAGATCCAAAGACTCAGGAAACAATGAATATGTATTTTCTTCCAAGTGAGGAAATAATTCCAAAAGTTAAAACTCCTATGGGGAAGACAAGAGTCGTCAACAAGGACGGAAAAATGATCTTCAAGGATCATATACATAAATCATAATGTATTTTCTCCCTAAGTGGGTTAATCGTGAGAAAACTCCTATGATGTAATTCTGTCATCATTCATTGTCATTAATGATGACTGAATCAAAATGGGGATGTAACCAGTGTGAGCTCAATAGCTTGGAATAGCTTGATGTAACCCCTTCAGTTCTCATAAAACCTGGACCTAAACTCAGAGTGGATTTGTCATTAGAAAATGCCAACCCAGAAAGCAAGCTGTGATTGCAAGGAAAACGATGCCACCGTTGCCCCAAATCCTAGTTTGAAATCAAGCCAATAGGCATGAACCACGGCTTAGAAGGAGAAATTAGGATCAGCCTGGGCTAAAAACGAAATGGAGTCAGTATTAGCGTAGAGTATGAAGATGGAAGATTAACTCATTTAACGAGGCGGAGAGTACATCATAGAGATTTCCGCTTTCCATGATTAATTTTATTTGTTTATTTTTACTTGAAAATACATTTTTTCTTATACTCTGTAGATTTACTCTCATCAGTTTTCAGGCTTTAGATTTCCTTCATTTCAAACCATCTTAATATGGTAACATTAGTTTGAAATATCCAAAATCCACAGCACTGAGTTACAAAGATAAAAGGATTAAAAAATTCTTTGACGTTTAAGCTATTTTAAAAATCTGGCCTCATTAGAATAATGAAATAAAATTCGATCTAAGTGTTCTATAAGTTTTCTATATAACCTAACTTTGATGATACTCTTCCATAATACATATGTAATTGCTAACTTTCTTGATAAAAAATAACAAAAAAAAAGTGTCAATATTGTGCCTTTTATTTTCCCCATGGAACCACTCTGAGAAAGTTTATGGATTCCAATGTAAATCACAAAAAGATTAAAAATTTTATAACCTCAGAATAATGTCTGAAAATTCGCATAAAAATTATTTTAAACAATTATTTGGATTTACGAAAAAAAAATTAATTTACGCCCTGATTTTTTAAAGAAGGACAAGGAACTTTTAACTCTGCACTTCAAAAAGATATTTTGTAAAGAAGAATATGCAGAGAAGGCTCGGAAAGAATTTGAGGAAAACAATAATGATTGAGCAAAGAGTTGTTTTGGCTGGAATTCCAAATGTCGCAATAGTTCAGAACACACCTTTTGGACCAAGACCATGCATCAACGGCACCCAGTAAAACAGCCAGTGCAGACATTACCCCAGCAGCGATTTCAACATCTTTTTCAACGTTAATCATATTCATTCTAAAAAAAACGTTTTTGGTTTTTTGTCTTGTTGGATAATTTTTTACAAATGTTGTTACGATTTTAATAATTGCAGATACCTATAACTAACTGAAAAAGTCATTTCGACTTTCTTGTTATTTTTTGCCTCTTCAAGGGAAACTTCTTTGTATCTGAAAAATCAAAAAAAAATCAATGGCATAATATTTAATATTTAGGGTGTCACACACAAAAAAACTTGGCAGTTATCTCAGTTATCTGTATACATGCACTAGCTCAAAGAAACGATTTTCGCTTATTACTTTAAAGAAGAAATTAACAAAAGTCTGTCAAATTTTTTTGATTTATAAACAAATGAAAATAAAATGTCAACACCAAAAATTTTAAAAATCCTGGAAAAGGATTTTAGACTTAAAATCAAAGAAACGATTGGAACATAACCAGATTGTATGAAGCCTAGAAAAAAAATTGATGTAAATCGTCCCCTCATTACCCAATACCATACGGCAAAGTTTTTTTGACACCTTGTATATCCCACTTTTTAAATAAGGTCAAAAGATAACCTTAATTTTGTTATTGGTGGATGAATTCGTCCTGGCTTCAAAGGATTTTTTCTGGTAATAGCGTTTCCATTTATATTACAGGGTATTTTATTTTAAAATATTAGTATAAATGTTAATTCTTAGCGTATTAATAATATTAAAATGTTAACCCTAGCCTGTTCTAGCCGCAGCGCTCGGCCCAGAAGTGTGTTAACCTAACCTGACCCTAAATACATACTAATCTTATATGTAAGACATAGATAAAATTGACCATGTGGCCGCAGCGCTCGGCCTCCTAGCTTGTCCAAGCCTCAGCACTCAGCCCAGAAAGTGTCTTAACCTAACCTAACCTAACCCTAAATAATACTAATTTTATAGAAAATTGTTGCAAAAGTGCAGTCATGTACAAAATTGATAGGGGGAGGGGGCGGGGGGCCGGGGGGTGTCCAAAAATCGTATACTAAATGTTTTTTAGAACACCTTGAATAAAAAAATGTTTGTATGATACCAATTTTATTGTATTCATTGCAATCTATGTTTTATGGTTAACTGCCTTGTGTCGAGGAGTGTTATCACAATTTCTAAATGTTCCAAGTACCGCACAACTTTTGCCCTAATATAAAGTATTATAATTTACAAAAGGAAGTTAAATTTGATTGATAAAATTATGAAGACAATGCTAACAAAGGCTTTCAGTTCAGGGAATTTACCTTTTATCCGAGCCACTGACACTTGCAGAACTATCCACAAGAAAGAACCTGTAGAGACAAATGATGAGCAATTGACATGTATCTATATGTACTTAAATATTTGCTTTCTGTCTGTTTGTTTGGATTTAATAAACGTCACCACAGCTAAGTATTTGATGCGGGACCTTTATCCCACTTTTTGCTACACAAATTTTCTAATCCCTATGTCTTTGCAAGCTGATGGCGTAAACCTTTGATATTTTCAAACAGAAATCATAGTTTGAAATATGAAAGGTCTACGAATCGAATATAGTATTAAAAAATAAGTAATTGTGGTAAAAAATCATATTGTTCAGAGCATTCACAAATTGATAAAAGAGAAACTTTTATTTTTCATTTTTTTTTGTATTCACAAAGCTCAAATTAAATTGCTAAAATTATTGTTAGAAAAGGGGCGTATAGCAACTTACTTTTTTATAGGTACTGTGTAATATTCAGCTATATGTGTAATTTTCTGCACAAAAAAGCAAAAGTTGTATCTACATTTATAAAATCTGTTAAAGATGCGTGGAATTACTGATAATGAACTCTGTCTTGAAAAATTACCTTGTTGTAAGCACCCAGTTTTTTGGGTCTTCTTCCATTTGTTCCTTACTATTAAGGACAAGATTGAAAATTGAATAAAGTGTGTCTTTGTTTGGAAAACTTTGATCCATAGGAAAGTTATAGTAAAGATCATAAAACTCTGTTTTCATACTCCAGAGAGCAAGTGCAGGAACCTTGCAGATTTTCTTATACCTTAACATAGAAATATTCTGTATCTGAATATTCTGTACATTCAATATCTGAATATTCTGTACAATCAATATCTGAATATTCTGTACAATCAATATCTGAATATTCTGTACATTCAATATCTGAATATTCTGTACATTCAATATCTGAATATTCTGTACATTCAATATCTGAATATTCTGTACAATCAATATCTGAATATTCTGTACATTCAATATCTGAATATTCTGTACATTCTGAATATTCTGTACATTCAATATCTGAATATTCTGTACATTCAATATCTGAATATTCTGTACATTCAATATCTGAATATTCTGTACATTAAATGTCTAAATATTCTGTACATTCAATATCTGAATATTTGAAATTTGTTAAAAAACTCTGAATTATGTGATATTTAAAGGGGATTTTTTTTTATTGGATATTCTTTTTTTGCCACAAACTCAGATTTTCTAACCCTTATATTTTTGCGACCCAATGTCACAAATGAGTCCGATCGTTGCATGATCCGAACTAGTTCATGAAATAATTAGTCTAGTGTTACTCGTACCAGCCAGTCTAGTGTACCCTGTTTGTGGTTGACTCATAGCGTTTTATGTGACAGCATAAGAAGGGATGAACCTGTGTGGTCTCGTAGACCTTTGAAACTGTGAATTCTGTTAGATCAAATAGTCTAGGTGTGAAATATGAAATGTATTAGGTTAGGGTCATAGAGATAAGAAAATTTGAGTTTGTGGCGAAACTAAAATCCTTCTATTTTTTACCATTTTGATTTTCAATAGGTGATTTGGGGGGGTTGTTGAAGACTGTCATTACTTTATTAAAAAATTCAAAAGTTCTTGATTTAATATATCTAGATTTTTACAAATAAAAAGACTATCAAAATTTTTTAACCTGGTTCCAAAACTCCAAGCGGCATCAGCTATCATATCCGAAATATTACAAATGTGAAAAACATTTCCTTTGGCAGTTTCAACAGCAATCAAGTGACCCTCAATGGAGTATCTGATAAAAGAAAACACTGAAAAAAAGCGAAAATTGTCGTTTTTAAATCTAATGCTTTAAGGAAACGATATTTATTTGATTATTGTTCATAGTCATTTTACAGGGCTAAGAAGTTAGCTTATTTTTTTGTAAATAGGCTGATTAATTTAAGTCCAATTATTGTAGCTAATTCCAAATCAAAATTTGGCTAAAAATATTCCAAGAATCCTTAAAATTCAGCGCTGTGCACTGAGAAATCATTTCCAATTCCATCATCATTTATGCTTTTTCCTTCTCATCTCTTAAAAACACCTTTGCTTTATACCAATCTGCACCGTTTGTGGGATTTTTCTTGCGATTATTCTTCTGCTGTGCCATGCCATTGAATTAAAACCGAATAAAACGACAAGTTACAAATAAAAACGCGTCTCTGCATTTATAAAACTTCTTAACATAGAAATCGATATCATTCGATGTTCAGCAAAGACATTGCCCCAGGTTCGAATTTTAGGAAAATCTGGAATATTTCCTGCGTCTAAGTTCACAATATTTTATAGAAAAGATGCATAACTACAAAGAAAATTATAGTTAATGTAAAATTTTGTTCAAAAAAATAGATTAAAACCTTGCAATAGTAATATTGAGACGATTTGAAAATTCCACTCCTCGTCCTGGCAAACTGTGGGAGGAAGTTATAGCCTCACTCTCTGCTGTTGAAGAACTTTGTCCAGATGGTAAAAATAAACTCGGAACACGTCTTAAATAAATATAAAACGATAATTTAATTTGACAAAGTGAATATCAAGACGATTTTCCCAAACCAAATTCTTCTTTACAGGTTAGAATTATTGTTGATCTCGAGACATAATCCTACAGGAATAATGCAAATAATAAACGTACGTCCTATAGTCGTACCGGCAGGGCATGCTATATTATTACAAAAGGTTTTTGGCTTCCATCTAACCGCCACTTGTTTTATATCCATTCAGGGGTTAAGTTTTGCAATTTTTATAGGAATACTCTTATGCTTATATATTGGTTGTGTGGTCCAGTTGTACACAATGGAACCTGATGTGATCGCATATTCTACCCTTTAATAGATCTCTGTACTCTCTTCTCTCTAAACAGAACACACTACACAGTACACATGTTACATAAAGTTGTTACCTTACTGTCTGATCATTGTTCCTGTCCGCAATCCTCTTAAGTGTACTACAAGATGGATGTTCTCTGTCATGAAGGGTTAATGCACATAAGTTAGCAAGTAGGTTACACGATGTACTGTTTAAATGTCGGCCGCACATGTAAGCGGATACGGTCATCTGATCCTAGACATAAAATGCTGTTGAAATAAAAATTTAATCTCACTCTAATATTTAAAGAACCTGTAAAATCTTTCCCTGGGATGTTCAGAGAGATGAAAATGTGCCTGTATGATACTTGAAGGACTGCAATATGGTTTTGGTATATTGACGCACTAAGCTTAGGGGTGTCAGAAATATTTTTTTGGCATTTTTTTTAAAAGGTCCCATAAACCCGAAAAAGTTTAATTTTGATAAAACTTTTTGTTCTGGGTGATTGCATATATTCACAGAAAACTTTCTTAAACCGACATGTTTTTTCTAAATTAACTTTGTTAAGAGTTTAAGTCAAAATAATTATTTATAATTATTGCTTTATATCGAGTAGATATCCTTAAACATAACGATGTGAAACTTTTCAGAAAGTAGGAAAGATTCTGCAAAAATAAATGCCAAACCAAGCAGAATTTTTATTTTGAAAAAGATATATTTAGAACTTACATAGCAGCTTTCTGGGTTGCACTCTACTCTAGTTTTTCATTCATGTATAAAACAGCAAAAAAGAGATTCTGTTGATGGTTTAAAACTAAACAGCTAATGATTCATTGGAGGGAGGGATGGCAAAAACACCAATAAATAATTCCCAAATCTTTTTATGGAAAGTGATTGTAACAGGGTATACAGAGTACTTCATGGTACAGGGTTCTACAATATACTGCAAAGTACTGGGCTTTACTGGGGTATACGGGGGGGGGGGTGAGGGGGGTACAGAAACCAAACAGAATTTTTTTATTTTTAATAAAAATATTAGTAGAGTCAGTAGCACTTCTAAGCAAATTTTCATGGAGGGAGGGATGGCAAATACGCCAATTTGTAATCCCCATATCTGCAGGGTACTGCTGGGTAATGTGGGGGTACGATGGGGTACTGTGTGGCACTGTGGGGGTACTTTGGGGTACTGTTGGGGTACAATGGAGTACTGTGGGGGTACTGCCGGATACTGCATGGTACTGTTGGTTACTGCTGGTTACTACTGGGTACTGTGGGGTACTTTGGGGTACTTTGGGGTACTTTGGGGTACTTTGGGGTACTTTGGGGTACTGTGGGGTACTGTGGGTGGTGTACGATGGGGTACTGTGTAGTACTGTGGGGATACTTTGGGGTACTGTGTGGTACTGTGGGGGTACTGTCGGATAATGCATGGTACTGTTGGTTACTGCTGGTTACGGCCCAATGCACCTCAGTACCACTCAGTACCCCACAGTACCTGCAATACCCCCAGAGTACCCCCTGTACCCCTCAGTACCCCACAGTTCCCTCACTACCCTGCAATAGCCACAGTACCCCCCAGTATACAGGACCCCAGTAAAGCGTATTACTTTGCAGTACATTGTAGTACCCTGTACCCTACAGTACACTGTATACCCTGTTACAATCACTTTCCATAGATTGCGAATTACAATTTGGTGTTTTTGCCATCCCTCCCTCCTATGAATCATCAGCTGTTTAGTTTTAAACCATGAACAGAATCTCTTTTTTACTGTTTTACTCAAATGAAAATAATGCAAAACTAGAGAAAAGTGCAACCCAGAAAAGCTTCTATGTAAGTTCTAAATATTTTTTATTATTATGTTATTATCATATTATTTTGACTTAAACTCCAAACAAGGTGAGTTTAGAAAAAACATGTCAGTTTAAGAAAGTTTTAGATAGGTATTTGCAACCATCCAGAACAAAAAAGTTTTATCAAAAAATAAGCTTTATAAGTTTTATAGGAGTTTTTAAAAATATGAAGAAAAAAATCATTTCTGACACCCCTAGGCTTAGAACGCCAATATAATTTATCAACCATGCCATACTGCAGGCCTTCAAGTATCATACAGGGAAATTTTCATCTTTCTAAACATCCCAGGGAAAGATTTTACAGGTTCTTTTGCAAGGACCCGGATTTTAATTTCAGTTCCTATAAATATTTGAAAAGAAAGGGGTAAAAATTTAAATATTTTAGTGATGTTAACGATTTTTGAATTTGATTTTGAATTAATTGAAAATTCTACACTGATGATACACTCCTGTATGCCGAGTCCATTATCACCTGATCCAATCAGGGTTCAGTCATGTGTTTGCTGTCTATTCTGAACCAATAGAAATAGTGTGGCGGTATTACATCTATCTTTCTATTATTCTCATTATTAAATTAGAGATATGAATCCTTCAATCGGTGCTATCAGTAAATGGAAATATTTACTTCTACTGAAACTATAGTGCATAAATTACAATAAATCATAAAAACTTTTTTAAACTGTATGTTATAGCTTTCCTGTTAACAGTTTTAGCCTTTAACTTTTGCTCTGTAAGTGACCATTTTAATCATTCTTAAACTTTGGCAGTTTTCTATAAAATTTCGCGTATTTTCAAAAATAATAATTGTCGATATTTATTCCGGGCAAAATTGTTTAACTTCCTATTATGTAAAAAAAAAACTGGGCGCTACTACAAAAACACAGAAAGACAAGCTATAGTAAATACATAGTATATATATATATATATATATATATAGATTGGGAATTTTTTATTTTTGCACTTTTTACGAATTACTACAATATTTAATGACTAGTAATTGATACACGTATTTAATGCAGATAATCATTTTTCCAATATTCTTCAGTACTCTGTAGTCTGTATTCACACTTAATTTTACTTTGTTACAGAGCTCACTATAGTTTCAGTAGAAGTAAATATTTCAATTTACTGACAGCGCTGATTTAAGGATTCATAAATCTGATTGAATAATGAGATAGATAGAAAGACAGATGTTACCGTCATGCTATTTCTATTGGTTCCGAATAGAAAACAAATACATGACTCAACCCTGATTGGATCAGGCGCTCATGGACTCGGCTTACAGGAGTGAGAGTGACATTCTAGCCTAGACACTAGACGGTTTTAGACAGGTTAAACAAGGGGATATAGAAGTATCCTCTTGGCTCTCACATAAAGTTCACTAGCATGGGATTTGTGAGGAGGTTTTAGTTATTTTAATCGATTATTAGTTACATCATTTTACATCAACTTTTCGGAAAGTTGCCCAGGCCTACATATGTTTTCTATTTTATAGAATTAAAATAAATTAAATTACCTTAAATAAATTTGATTCAATCTCTCTGTCTTGATATTTAATTATTGATCCTGAAGGCGTCTCAATGTAAATATCAGATAGATCTAAATTGTTTGGAAGGCATAACCCAGATCTGCAAAAGAATTGTTTATTTATGATAAGAACTGGGAATTTTAGTGTTGGATACTCATAATCCCGATTTTAGTGTTGGATACTCATAATCCCGATTTTAGTGTTGGATACTTATAATCCCGATTTTAGTGTTGGATACTCATAATCCCGATTTTAGTGTTGGATACTTATAATCCCGATTTTAGTGTTGGATACTCATAATCCCGATTTTAGTGTTGGATACTCACAATCCCGATTTTAGTGTTGGATACTCATAATTCCGATTTTTTAATCTCGATATAACTTAGAGTACTTTAAATTTCAGGAGATATAAAAGAACTATACCTTTACATATCTTCATTTTACCTATTCCTCCCCTGATTAAAGCTCCCTGGACTCTTTAAACCCTGACTACCGACTGTGTACGAATGATTATACCTTGTGGGATATTGAAAAAAGATTAAATTTATCTGTAGATGTAAGCTGGTAACTTGTATTGTCGAGATCAATGCTTACTCGATTGTAGATTAATTTAATCTTTTTTCATTTTTCCACATAGTAATGAACCCAGTTAGGATTGAAGGAAGCTTTGATAAGGCCAGGGGAGGAATAACTGAAATGAAGTTATTAAGATCCTCAAATTATGATTATCCGGCACAAAAGTTTCCAGCTTAAGCATATGCCAGTTTAAGTGTTTAAATACAAAGAAATTGAATAAATATTCAAGAGGAGAACATATTTAACTGAACACAAAAAATCTAACCTTAAAATTTTCGATTTTACAATGAGCATCCCGATTTACAACGGATACCCTTCTTTGTGTTCAGAATGTACACAGCGTACAGTCGCAGTTTAGAGGAATTCAAGCTTAAACGGAAAGATCTCTCTACCCGATGAACAGTCAAAGGTTTCAAAAGTACCATTGTGAATCGGAAAATTGCCCTCTTTGCATGGAGGGTTACTTATATATTTTTAAAATCTATTAGAAGATAAAATTGATAATGAAAATATATACCTTTTAACACAATTACAATGAGGGTAAATGTTATGTTCAGTCAGAAGAGGATATAAATTGCAGGGTTCACAAAGTTTCCCTTCTTTTGATGGGAAAGTTCCTGAACAGTTTTAACAGGAATAAAGAAGAACCACATTTTCTTTAAATATTTTTTGCTATTTACTATATCGGACCTTCGCCCATATGTCTCAAAACATTCTGCCACTAGAGAAACTCGATGTTGACTTTAGCCGTTGTAGATCTTACAATTGATTGAATGTAGTGTATGAAAAGCATATTTAATTCAAATAATAGATACCTGGAGAGCATGGAACACAGCTTATCTTGTCAAGCAATTGGCCAGCATCATCCCGCTCTATCTAAACAAAAAATAGCGATTGACAAAACGTGAAGATTTATAGCGGTTTTGCAAATGAATCCAGCTGGGTTCACTAGACGGAATTGTCCATGGAGTACGATTACACTAGAACCGTGAATCCTTGTACCAGTTCGGATCATGCAACTATTGGACCCATGTGTTTGATTTAATATCTTTTATAAGAAAATGTGTGTTTATATGTTTAGAAACAAAAACAAAAACGAATAAAGATCGAGTTAAAGGTTAACTGTTTACCAAGCTTTACAACTAGCATTATTGCTTTCCTTTCCTTTTCCTTTATTTTTTTTAATTTGGGGGAAATATTCCCACAACCTCTATTTTTGGAGGTTTCTTAATTATTTTCTCCTGAAACACTTATTTTGTATGTTTTTGTTATATTTCATAAATAAATAATTACTTACTTCCCGATATGCTTTGCGTACATAGAGAATAGAATATATATTAGAGGGGAATTTAAAGAATCTCTCGGTATGATTTTTTTCAGTCCCTTTCAGCCTGAAAGGGAGTTCAAAGTGTACAAATCATGTAAATGTTCACAAATTATATGCAGTAGAGTACATTAATACAGTATGTTCCCTAGAATATTCATTTCAATTTCGAATTTTACATTTTTATACCTGGATCTACTCCATTTTTATACCTGGATCTACTCCATTTTTATACCTGGATCTACTCCATTTTTATACCTGGATCTACTCCATTTTCACATTCAAGGCACATCCTCCCATCTTCTGAGCTAACAAATCCATGTTTGCATTTAGAGCACTGTAGACCCAAGCCACCCTGTCGATCTCTAATATCATGATTTTTATGAATGACAATGCTCTCAACTATTTTTCTATATTATTCATTTTGCTGTTGTCTGCGAAATTGGTAAGTAAGACTTTTTTTGTTGGAAACCCACTGTGGAAAACAGAGCCGTTTGCTAATGTAACAACAGAGCCAAAAAAATGTCCAAAAACATTTTGACTACTTCCTCTTTAAACTTTTCATCCTGGTTTAATATCTCGTTTTCATCTTTCTTGAATCTTTCACAAAAAAATTCTTACTCTCTTCTATGGGATAATATGATTCTTGCATAGAATTGATACTTTTTTATTGCATTTCATCTAGATCCTCTTCTACTTCTGGTTTACTACTTCCCTTTAATTCTTCTTTGAGCCAGGCTTCTTTATCGATGTATAGGCTGTAAATTTTCCTTAATCTCTGGCCTGTACATATTTCTAAATCCTCTTCAGCATTGTTCTCCACATATATAGCTTGTGTACTGCCTGATGAAAACCTTCGCCTCTCCAATCTCCTTCTATTCTTAATTACGGTAATTTTGCACTTCCTGCAGGAATGGACACTTTCTCCCCTGACCACAGTTTTCTCTCCCTAACTTCCGCTATATGTTTAACATTAAGATGCTCTGTATGGATTATTTGCACATACTTCTTTCCTTTCTTATCTATCTTCTTTCCTCTTTTCACACTACATAACCTGGTTAATCTTTCTTGACTTCCCTCTTCGGTTATTAATTTTGCTTCTTGTTTCGCACATTAAAAGCTCACTCCGTGTTGTAATAGAAAATCTAATCCTTCTATCACTATAGGTACAGCTTCAAACACTCTATCCAATCCGTCTAGATAAAATTTGCACTTTCCTCCTATCCCGAATACTATAAGTCCTTTTCCTCCTTTTTCTGCTGTGCTCATACTAACATTAATCTTCCCTGACATTTTTCCTCCTGTCCTTTCCCAGAATTCTTTTAATACTAAAATATCCATCACTAGATTTCCTGTATCTACTAATGCTACTCTGAGAGTTGAGGGCTCCATCATGTTCAGTTCAGTATTTCCTAGCCTATATCTATATTTCAAGACTCAAAGCTCAGGATCCCTGTCGTTTATACACGAGGCATATATTTACTCTAACACCATAATCAAACCCCACTTTTGTTCCAACCAACTGTTTATTTTGGTTTCTATGATACAGGTTAGAATAATGAACGTAATTTCAAGTTTTACAACGTTATTTATAAGCGTAGTTAGATTAATCACAATACAGATCCTACAACGTTATATATATTTGTAGTTAGGTTAATGTACAACTTAATTGACAGGTATTGGGTTTACTATGATATTTATTATTCCATGTCATGTTTCAATCCTTACATCAAAGACTCACCTGCTATCCCCCATGTAATAGCCAGTATCCTGTGTTGTAAAATAACCAGGCATGCATCTACACTCCCCATTTGTGTAAAAATTATTCTCTACAGATACTCTTCTTGATCCTGGTGGACAAACCTGAACCAGAAGAGTTTTTAAGATTAGAGGATCATGGGAAGGAAGGTAAAATTATATTTTTTTAAATATTTCTTCTCATTTACAATTGATCTATTCTATGCTTGACAATCATTCTGAATTATCTTCTCTTTTTTCCAGAAATGGGAAAAGGAATTGAGCCTTTACCACAAATTCAAATTTTTTAATTCCTATATCTTCATACATAATCATGAAAACTTTTGATATTTCAAACTTAGATTATTTGATCTAACAGAAATCATAATTTGAAATATCTAAGGTTTATGACATTGGATTGCAAAGATATAGAAATTAGAACATCAAAGTTTTTGGCAGACTCAATTCCTCTATTGATACTCTCAATCATACAATGCAATTAATTCTAAAGTAAATATCTTAGTTTCATTTCCATAACATGTAAACATATAAGAACAAAAATATGTATAGAAAAATCTCACCACACAAGAAAGCATGACAGAGTTATAGCTTGAGTTCTGACTGCAAGAGTCTGGCTTGTCAAACCTTAAAAATCATCAAATTTTAAATCTGTTTTTATTTCCAGAGCCCAAAGGGAAACTAATTCGCCTATAAAGTATGAATCCTGAATATTTTTGAATCATGAATTTACTATTTATATACATATAAAGTAAAATGTACCTGAACATATTGATCTCTAATCCTTGTGCAGGAATTACAAGTAAGATTATGGCTACTAGACTAACCATTCTAAAATGAATAAATTAAATCTTAAATTTTCTATTGATGTTAAAATATTTCTTTCCGTTATGTACATACATTTATCCATTAACTGAAAGACTGAAAGCTCATGTAATCTATTTTCAGAATAAACTTATATACATATATAAGTGTCAAGCAATAAACTATATTAAATAAATAATAGAAAATGTTTTGAAAATGTTAAGAATCGAATCTTAATAAAGGATTTAAAAAACTAATGTGAATTCTGTAAGTCACCTACGTTTAAGTTCTTGATTGATAAATATGAATATTTTAATTGCTCCAGTCACTAATTGTTCTCTAAAGCAGCCAAAAAGAACTAAACTTATAGTTATTGCGTGCTTGTTTATTGACTTTGTCAGCAATTGTTGGTACCAATCCCCGTGCTAGAGATGTCAACGATAGTGTAACGTAACGTAAAATGTACGTTTTTGTACGTTACGTTACAATAATGTGTAACGTTTGGATATATTCTATATAACGTGAACGTTAAACGTTAACGTTATAGGAGCTCATACCTAACGTGAACGTTAAACGTTAACGTTAGAGGAATATACCCCCAACGTTAGCGTTTTGTGGAAATGTAACGTTATTTTTCTAATATCTACAACTTTTTTGACCATAACGTAAAGAAACGTTTTGTTTCCATGGGGAACTTGAAAGTCTAACGTTTGAAAAATTAATTTTGATATGATTGAATATCGTAACGAAAGGATTTCTATTTCAAAGTTCAACCTATAAAAAGTGTAACATTGAATGAATAAAAAATGCATTACTGATAATGAACACGTTTTGAAACGTTTTCCCTTATAGTATAATGAAAAATTAAACGTTTAAGAAATGGTTTATTATTTTAATAATCAGGAAACGAAAGTTTTTTCTACACAGTAAAATTTCATTAATGTAACGTATAACATTTAAAAAATGTAATTCTGTAACTCAAAACTTTTCATAACTTTACTCTGAATACTAAATTGATTAGTCTAACGTTAGATATATATCTGATGAAAATATTGTCAATAAAACGTTAGACTATGAGGGCTGCGTTTTAATCAAAAGTGTAACAATAATTCTGCCAATCAAAACATTTCAAAACGTATCTGATCTATAGATGTAAGAGATTCGGCTAATGATTATGACAACAAAGACTATTGGTTTTTCATTTCAAGTTTAAAGGAAACGAGTTTATGCCACAAACTCTAATTTTCATTTACTATATCTTTTCAATCCGATGTCGTAGACCATTAATGTTGAAATATAAAAAGGTTTAAACCATCGGGTTGGAAAGATATAGGGATGAGTAAATTTGAAAAAAATTACTTTTTAAAGTGTAAACAAGTTTTTGTACAAAAAATTTTCTATTAGAAATAAAAATTCAAATCTTATAAATGTTTCTTGGATATTAAAGGTTTTTGATTTGCTATTGTTTAATGAAAGCCACTAAAACTCTGGAAAAGGAAAACAACATTTAAGAAATTTTACATATGCATTTTCTGTTATATAGCAAATGATTTACTAATTGCAAAAAAATCAACTTATTAAGTGGAACGGGTCTGTGAACAAACACAATTGCTGGGTTTTATGTTTATTTGACTACTTGAAATCATAACTTAAATTGGCATGGTTCATGTTTTAGGTTGAAAAATTTAAAAATGTAAAAAAAAAATTAGCACTTGTCTTACTACATTTGATATTTTTTAACCCCAAACATGAACTCTGAAAACATTTTCATTGTGGTTTGTAAACTAAAGCTAATGCCGCTTTTTTACTCACTTTGTAAGTAACATAAAAAAAACACNCTCCTCTAGACCATAACCTCAGCTCCACAGATTCACCGGCCTTCACAAATTCCTGGTATAGAGCCAGGACCCGCTGTATTGAACCCATGTGTATTTGTTAAGTTGAAACAGGTTGACCAGGTAGAGTGGTCGCTCCCAACATTTCAGCTGATTTGGGGGCCAACACAGGTTTGCGGCCAAACTAGGCAGGGAGGAGAGAGCTGGTTGCTAACAGGTTGAATGCCGGGTCAAGACTGAAATATTGATATTTCAAGCTATGACTTCTGTTAGATAAGAATGTCTAAAGGAATTGAGTTTTTCACTTATATTTCTAATCGCTATATCTTTGCTACCTAATGTTGCAGACCTTAGATATTTCAAACTATGAATTCTGTTAGATAGAAGAAAAGGGTCAGTTTGCATTGAGTAAAAAATGAAAAAACTAACCCTAAACTAATCTAAAATAATTTAGAACTACTGTTCCACATGCAAAAGTGGTTTGCCTTGCCGAATTTTAACTCGTTTTATGAAAAGTGTCCCAAAACATGTCTATTTTTTAAGTACGTCAAATACACAATGATAATTCATACTCCATTTAAAGAGGGCCATGCTCGATTCCCAATGGTAACGTGTACACCTTTATCTTGTAAATGCAACGTGTATATCTTGTAAATGTATGACGGACATACCACTCCATAAATGGAAGGTCACTTGAAATTACGTCCCTAGTCCCTTTAAGGCACACAAGTCTAATGCTAAAAACTTTCATTCACAAAGGTTAAAAATCGATAAAAATAATAATATTATAAAATCTTTATTTTGCATAATGCATATTCTTCTACACATTCTCTTGAAAGGTTAACAATACAACAGCTACATTTTTTTTCCCATGGTTCATGTTTTAGGATGAAAAATACTAAAGTATCATTGTAATTATCACGGGAAAAAATCTGGCAATGCTTTCATTTAGAAACAATATTATTTTTAATAGTGTAACGTAAGAAACATTAAGGCTTGAACATTTTAATACAACGCAACGTATAGAACATTTTTTCAAATCTTTATTATAAACGAAACGAATCAACAGTTTTGACTGTCAGTTGTAAAAAAGTGTAACAAAAAAGATTTAATAACGTTTCGATAAATCGTAACGTAAGAAAAGTAGCATTTTAGTAAATTTTCTAATCGTAATTAAAAGAGTTTATATTGGAAAAGTTAAGATAAAACGTAACGCAAAAAATATTCTTTGCACTGAAATGCATTTCAACGTGCAGAGCTATGTCCCAATGACGTTTTATTAAAGCAAAACGTTTGTCATCTTCTAGATCTTAAACCAACTGAAAGTGTAAAGTAAGGTCTCTAAAAATATTTACCTTGCATGAAAGTGGAACGTTAAAAAATTGTGGTTATATTACATAAGCTTTAAAGCAACGTTGGGAAAGTTGTTTAAAACGGGAAATGCAAAAGCATAACGGAGCTTACTGTTTTTTTCACTAACATTTACTAAAGCTTAACGTTGTATAAGGTATTCAAGTGCAGAAAATTCATAACGTAACGTTACTCTATGCCATAAAATTTCATAATGTGCAACGTAAAGTTTCAAATGTTTATACTTTTGATGAACACTATCGTAACGAAAGCTAAAATCTAGAAAAATCAAAACGTTGACATCTCTACCCCGTGCACTACAACTAACTACATAGGGTGTTCCAATAAACATGGGAATTGAGAGACAACTTGAAAGTCGTCTTTGATTTCTAATATTAAATGCATGACAAAGAAAGTAAAAAACAAGGCTGTACGTCTTCACGCTGTACGTTTTCATAAAGGGTCTACCCTTTTTGTATCTTAAAAGTTGACGCGACAATTTTGATTTATTAAATAAATTGAAAGGAATTGAGTCTGTGCCACAAACTCGGATTTTTAAATCCCAATTTCTTTAAAACCAAATGCCGTAGATGCTTGATATTTCAAACTTTGAATTCTGGTGGATGAAACAATGTAAGTTTGAAATATGAAAAGTATGCATCATTTGGTTGTTGAGATTTAGGTATTATAAAATTGGCATTTGTGGCAAAAACTCAAATCCTTTGTGCACATTTTGCAATATCTCGGTCAATTTTGAAGATGCAAAAATGGTAGACCACATTTTTAAAATCCCAATACCAAGCATTTTTGATAATAGTTGTCTAAGCTGGAATACTGCAATAATTGTGTTCATGAAAAAAATGCCGCTTGCAAATCGAAGACGATACAAATGATGTCACTGAATTGGGACACCCCGTACATATAAAGTCAATTTTAATGGACATAAGAGGTATAGGCTACGTGAAAACCGCTCGCGCTTAGCTCAGCTCTCCTGTTGCGGTATTTCTCTTATGTTTATATAGATATCTGTATTATTTATTAAAACAAATATCATTGCAAATCACTGCAAAGTAGACAGAAGGAGGTCAAATTTATACGACATTACTCCGAGACGACTTTGTGACAGCGTAGCTCCTCTAGTTTTGATTTTACGCATAAGTTTGAAAAGATCTAATTATTCCGGTTTCATATTAGAAACTCAAAGAGTTTTGTTCTTTATGAGGAATTAAGATAGAAAACATACAATATTTCAATTGTAGGAATTGTAGCAAACTTTCACTTTTAATTTAACGTGAGCTGGAAAATGTATTATTTTATTTTACTATTTTTGTTTTGTTTAAGTTGGTAAATACCACGTTAGTCTTAGTTTATGTGCAAACTAACCTTTTCCGTGTGAATGATATTCTGGTATGCAATATTCTCTGTTGTTGCTTTCTCAAAATAATTGTAAAATACGCTCGATACTGGAGAAATCAGGTAGATTATTATCCGTAGGACGCCATGGATAACCAAAAAAGAAAGCTGTTGAAAGTTGAAACTCGATCTTATCAATTTCAATCCCCTCCTCTCAACTAAGAAATGGACTGAGTGAATAATTGCATATAGCTGTAAAAGTAAAAAATCTTAAGGATGGAAAAAATGTAAAAACTAATAATTTATTCAAGTAAACGTTTACCCGATTGTATTTTTACTTCGTATCTTACTTATTCTTACTTATCTACAGAAATATAGTTATTTTTTAACACTTTGTTTAATTTTTAGGAAATATTGATAGCTTTTTAGAATGAGGGAGGAGGTATAGAAACATTTTCGCTAAACCCTATAAATGTGTTGGTTTGCTTTGCGTTTTTTGCGCTGACACGAAACAAAAAGGTCCTGACAGCCGTTTTTTGGTCCTGATAACCCTACTGTGAACGCGATGGTCCTGACAGCCGGTCCTGATAGCCGGAGAGGTCCTGGTAACCCTACGCTGAATGCGAAAATGTCCTGATAGCCCGTGGGCAAATAAGAGCAGACAGACAAGCCAAATTTATATATTGATTCGCGGAAAAGAATGACAACATCAATTTGACATAAAACTATTTTTAAATTGTTACTGTTGAGTAAAAACGCACTTTTAAAAGGCCAAATTCTATTAAAGATTTTTTTCTGAAAAAATAACTAGGATGTATTAAACTAGCTTAAATGAACCCGTTACTGACCCAGTTTTGAAATTGATATTTTTCCAAGCCTGTGTAAAGCATACCTAAAAATCATTATCACATTAAATAATCAATGATCTTGGACCTCAGCAGCTCAAGACATATTTCTGTAAAAACAGTTCTTTCTTTTTGGCCGATTTTTATATGCAGTTTTTCAGAACGCTTGTGAGGAAAGCTGAATTCTTATATACCCTAATATATGTACTCTGTTTTGTCCAGTTTAAGCCGGACTGACCTGGCAGGTTGAAACTATGTTATATAGTGATATTATTGTTTTTGCTGTGTTTCGAAATAAATAAGTATTTCTTTGCAACTAGCGAAATTATTAAATAAGGAATAAGAAGTTGAGCTGAAAGAAATGCTTGATCTAACAGTATTTTTGATCCTCTTCTTAAAATGCAAATGGGTTGTGTTTTATGATGGGAATGGACGAAATAATTGAATTCTGATTTTTGAATGTGTTTAAAATTGACTAATTTAGACATAAGAACCACTTTTATTTGTCACCAAATATATTGTTTTGTAAAAGTATAGTTTTTAATGATATATTATGCCAGAACTCTGATGAGAATTTAAAAGAAATTAGGATGATTCAAGGTTTTGTTTAACATGAAAAAATGGCCATAAATGAATTTAAAATTTTAAATGTTTCATTAATTGAATTTAGCAATTAAAAATATTACTATTTATAATAAATATTTACTACAAATGGTTGCATTAAAGGTCTTGCATAAAACCAAGATAACAATGTATTTTAGGCATTTATATACTCTAGTCTATACACACGTTTGTATTAAGTTGCGTTGATTTCAATTAATATTATTTTATCCTTTATATTGTTGTCTTGATCCTGTAAATCCGCTGTAGTTTTCACGTAAATTGAACTTTTTCACAACTTTTCTGTACCCCCCCCCCCCTTCCTTCCCTAAGACGGAGAACACAAAACCTTTTTTGGAGTAGGTCATATGAGTCCGTAATGTGTTCCATTCGTCAGGGCCCACATTCAAAATTTTCAAAAATTGAACCAACTGCACGTTGGCATTTTCTCCTGGTACAGTTTTCTTTATAGTATATAGCGTATGAAGATTAGCTTTCTTTTTTAAGAAAACATGAAGTTTGTCATTATGCAGGTTTGTTGAATGCTGACAAATATGATAGTATGCAATATTGTTCAGGCTTATGAGGGGAGGAAGGCCAACCACAACAAATCCTAGTCTGAGCCACATTATCCTCATTTTCTTGTCAGAGCCACCTCGAAATCCTCGTCCTTTTATAAATATTTTTTTATGTGTCCAATCCTTGAAGATATGAATATTTTCTGAAAATCTGGCAACGTTATGGCATAACCATAGATAAATAAATAAACATAGATAGCTTATGTATGCAAAATCACCAAGAATTGTACAGTCCGCGAACTCATACTTTTAGGGGTCAAAGTGTACTTCAATGATAAGCGGGGTGGTTTGGTGTTTTAATGGATTTCATAATAGAGGGTAAAATAACTCTGGGAATGGAACTATTTGAACAACAATATTTCACTAAGCAATATTTCATATTGACGAGAACTGAAGAAGGACATGAAAAGTCAGTCAAGTCAGTTTAGACTTGAATTTCTCTCTACAGAACTCATGTACACCACAAGTACTTAGTGACATAAGAACAGCCAATGTTCACAACCGACCTAGGTAATCTATATATAATAATATCTTTAAAACATCTCTGTACATTTATATCTTTCAAGATGAAAAATGTCATCTTATGCGCAATCTATCTTTATCTATGGGCATAACACATGGTTAGACTAAAGTTTTGCAATGATATTATAATGTGGGAATCTTCAAATCCATGAGAATGATATTAAACTTTATTTCGGTTAAAACTTGAACCTCTTCTGCCTCCAAAATGGCTAACTTTTATAATTCAAAAATTATATCAAAGTATAAACTTAAACATTGTCTATAATCTTTCCATTTCAACCATATAAAAAAATTATTGATTTCTGATATATTTACAAATATGGCAAATTTTTATTCTCGTACCAAGTCACTTCTGCCTATCATGCGATTATTTCCAAGGAGAGAGTTATAGCTTCAGAAAAAAAGCTTAATATATAAACATTTATCCCAAACCTAAGTTCTTTAGAGTAAATATACACTGGAAATGTTATTCTGTGTTTGACTAGAGTCTGTCCTCATGGCCTCTATATTGGTGACCCCGACTTGATACATTCAATGATTCAATGCTAATCCAGTATACTGATATTACTCAGACTTTGAACGTTATTTCTTGCTAATCAAGTAGCAATTGTTCCCCAGATCCAACCCTAATCAAGTAGTGATTGTTCCCCAGAGTAAACAGGGCTGAAGAATCAACAGCTCCAGTCGCCACACAGTATGTAACTAAGTTGGCCGTCAAACTATTTTCAGAAACGTTTTGCCAATCCGGCTAATAACTGCCATCCACCCTGTAGCTTCCAGGGAAACTCCAGAGCTGACAGGAGGAGGAGGAACTAAATGGCCTTCCCGTCAGAAGGTTCCTTATATACCTTCAGGATACTCTGTAAAACCATGAATTATTAGAAAACACTGGAGCTTCCCATTCTGTTTTCATTCATCAGCTGCTCCTACAGGTCCCCATCTCCTGATGGCAGATGAACATCCAACAAAAGCCAGGGGAACCAGAATTCTCCCTCTCCAGTTTGGTAACCACCCTTTTCAGTTCCCGTTCCTTCTCGATGCCGTTAATTGCTCATCCTAGGAGCTAATTTCTTGACTGAATTTGATCTCCTGGTAGATTCCGCCAAACGACAGGTTCTACAACGTTCCTCTATGAAATCTCTGTCACCTCCAGTATCCTGCTGCCTGGAAACCCCATCTTCCTGGTAAACTGCCAGGACACCATGTCCAGCATGTGATTGAGACAGAAGGACAGCCCCTCTATGCCAGTCCCTGCCATTTAGATCAAGTAAAGTTAACCCTTGTTCAGGCAGAGTTTCAGAAAATTGAAACAGCATATTTCACCATTCTAATAGTCCCTGGGCCTCCCCACTTCATATGGTTTCCAAGCCATAAGGCAATTACCGCCGTTTGAACAATGTTACTAGGACAGATTGTTGTCATCTTCCAAACATCTTGTGATTTTATAAACAATTTGAAAGGTTTCATGTTTTTTTTTTCAAAAAACAACCTAGTGAAAGGTTATCACCAAGTTCTCATGAGTGAAGCTGACATAGTAACGCCATTTGGTTTGTTATAGTTTTTTCTATGCCGTTTGGGTTAAAGAATGCGGCTCAGACTTTCAACGCCTCATGAACAGGATCTTCAGAGGATTACCGTAATTCTTCATCTATCTGGACGATGTTTTGCTGGCAAGTCAGAGAAGAGACCTCCACCTCAAACATCTCAATGTGGTACTTGACCTCCAGGTTCAGAATGGTCTAGTTCTCAACTTGGAGAAATGCAATTTTACCTCAGAGGGAGATTGATTATCTGGGACCCCAAATCACTCCTGCAGGGATTGTTCCTCTCAGCCATCATATTGATGCTCTGCTCCTGCAGCCCCATCCTCAAGATGTACATGGTCTCCAGAGGTGTCAGGGAATGGTTAATTTCTACAGACCGTTTTCTTCCCAGGATTGCCAGGATTTCCGCCCCCTCACTGATGCTCTAGCTGGGAATCCTCCACTGGTCCGAGGAAATACAAACCACCTTTGATAAAGCCAAGCCTCCGTCGTTCCGATCACATATCCTTCTCTGTCAGCCGAAGTGTCCATAGTTACTGATGCCTCCGCCTCAAACATTTGAAACATGAGAATTAGGTTGGATGCTATCCCATTTGAACTACTCCCATTTGAACTATTGTTCATTTGAACTATTGTTTGTTTGAACTACTGCACGTGGTACCACATGAATAATTGAAATGAACAATAGTTCAAACGAGTTTATTTAATGCTCATTTGAACTATTTTCAGTACATTTGAATTATTGTTAATTTGAACTATTAATATTATATATGAAATAAACAAAAAAAATAGTTCAAATGAACATAAAAATAGTTCAAATGGACAAAAAAATAGTTCAAATGAGAAAAAAATAGTTCAAATGAGCAACAAAAATAGTTCAAATGAGCAAAAAAATAGTTCAAATGAACATAAAAATAGTTCAAATGGACATAAAAATAGTTCAAATGAACAAAAAAATAGTTCAAAATGGGCATAAAAATAGTTTAAATGAACATAAAAATAGAACTTATCAATTTTGTACATGACCATTTTATTTTTTATTTTTCAGCAAATTAGTATTGGTCATGTGGCCGTAGCGCTCAGCCCCTATCCTGTGCTAGCCTAAGTGCTCAGCCCAGACATGTGGCCGCAGCGCTCGGCCCCTAGCTTGTCCTAGGCGCAGCACTCGGCCGAGAAATGAGCTTAACCTAACCTAACCCTAAATATACACTAACTTTATTAAAAAAATTTGCATTATAGAGGTCTTTTCTGGCCGCAGCGCTCGGTCCAGAAATGAGCTTAAACTAACCTAACCCTAAAATAATAATAAATAAATATTAATAAATTTGATTNGGGGGGGTTCAAAAATCGTTCTCTAGGACGGACCCTTTTTTCATTTAACCAATTTTTTGTAATTTTTTCATTTGAACTATTTTTTCTCATTTGAACTATTTTTATTTCATTTGAACTATTTTATGTTCATTTAAACTATTTTTATGTTCATTTGAACTATTTTCATGTTCATTTGAAACATTTCTGTATATGTTATCTAATTAATTGTATGGTCCCTTACTTCATAAAAACTGAAGTAGTAGAAAAATAGTTCAAATGAGCAAGTAATGTGTTGATTTAAATTACAGGATATGACGTCATGTCAGTTATAGTTTAAATGAACAATAGTTCAAACAAACATATAGTTCAAACGAACAATAGTTCAATAGTGAACTTTTAATAATTAAAAATATTTGGTCTTTGGTCGGAACTTTTGGTTGGAATTTTGTTAAACTTGAATGTTTGATCTCGATATTCAATGTTGACAGTTTTAAATTTGAGAATCAATGCTTGATCCCTTCATTATAGTTATCCCTGCAGGCTATGACCAAAACGGGATTTAAAAGTGGAATTAAATTAATCCGTCTGTATGAGAGATTGAGATTAGTGCATGAATGGTCTTGAGATTTACAACGCATAAAAACGACAGGGGTAAGATACAGTGTTTTTATAAACAGATAATTATTTAGAAAGTGAACGAAATATTTACATTTAATGGTTCGGACCGGCTTTTTGTTAGGAATGTTTTTTATTCAAGTACGTTTGACTTTTTATAACATGCATTTTTTCAGTATCTAAATGTTGTGCAGAGTTCAAGAAACCCAGAAGGGGAATTGGAAAAAGGTGAGTAATTGCCAATTGGTAAAATATTTAAGTGCCATTGAAACCTACCAATCTATATCTGGTTATTTAAATATAAGATTATCCAATAAGAATGAGACTTCAGATATTTAAATACAGTTTTTAATGATATATTTTAGAGACAAACTAGTTTCTCTTACTATGATGTTCGGATTACACAGAAAAAAATATAGACAAAGGGCAAAGTCTGTATTTTGAAAAGCATTACTTATTTATATTTATAAGAAAGACATTTCGAAAAATGCATTAACTAAGAATTTCTTCTGGAAGTGTTGACAGCTTAAGTCTTTTTCTCCTCGTACATCCTTGAAATCATCTCTGCAGGATTGTTCAACAGGTTGATCCATCCAATATCTCAGAAAAAAACCTTTCGGCTTATAAATTCAAAATTCACTTTCATATTTAAAATTCTAACTTTGGTTTCCAGGATCTTATATTTTGATCATATTTCAACAGTAACTCTGATACAATCCAATTACCTCCATAAACTTAGTGAAATTTATCTTAAATCATTTTACAAAATTCAAAAATGTGCCCCTCAAATGGGGTTTAATGATAAAATTTGAAAATCTTAATAATATGGGTATCCATTCAACTGACTTGAAACCCGGAGTTCAAAACAATTTATTCCTATTCCCTGGGGGCACATCTTTGAATTTTGTGAAAAATGTATTATATAAACTTGTCTTAGTTTTCCTGTAAAATTAATTTAGAAAAATTTTACACCCTTACTCCTAATTATCAGTCTAAAATCTTGAACTTTGGAGAGAAATATAAATTGAAACGTTTCTTTAAAAATATCTATATTTTAGCATTAATAAATGTTAAGAATAAATACATAATTTATAAGTACACAAAATTTACAGGATTTTCAATCTTCAGAATTCATCTATATATACAACTAAACGAAGATTGAACAAAGCTTTTTTTGTAAATGAAACCCTATTTGTTGACATAAACTTTGCTTGGTTTATCAAAAATTACGTCCTTCTATAATAAACACTTGGGCTACGCTCTCGGGGTTAAAATTGAATCCCTTTGGAATTAAAATTTTAATTAATTATAAAAAAATAATCATGATAATTATTTCGTTTCCCTAAGCCACTTTTAGAGTGAGTGCAATGCAGAAAGTTGAGTCCTCCCATATACTCAATAAAGGCCCCCCCCCATCCATAGAACGTGTTTGTCTTCCGAAAAAATCTGAATTCTTAGTTGTATCCATACTTTTCCCCTGTATAAATATTAATTTCAGTGCTCTACCATGCTAAGATTGCACTGCCAAATTAATAACGGTACACTTTAAACCTTTGGCTGATTATCTCTCAAATGTTGTTTGAATTACCATAAAACTGGAGTGTACACTGACTAACAGTCTAAACTCAACACAGCTGGCAACTAGTGCTACATTATTATATTATTGTATGTAATATAAGGTTTTTAAAAAGTTGAACGTAAATATTTATTTTCTGCAACTTCTAGAAAATAAATATGCATATTTCTCTAAAGCTTACATGAGTTAAAAACCATGTGTTCAGAAATTACGAGCATTTCTGTAAATGAAGAAGGATAAGTACCACATACTTGATCAGTCAAAACGGGTACAAGATAGTACCCATGAACAAGTGTATTTTGTTATGTCCCGGTAAAATATCAATCTGTTATGTATTATCTGAGGGGGGGGGGGGGTATTTGTATTATCATGCACTATTTTTGCAATAGATTGGAAAATAACTTGCACTGTATCATTTCCTTATGAAAGTGGTGACTGTTGATCATCTAAAGCCAACAAATTGATTTTAGGTGAATGGTAAATGGAAGAATTTGCCTGAAACAGAAAATCAAAATCAAAGTTTGGATAGAAATAACGATAAAGTGGACTTTGACAATATTCTGGAACAATATGGAGGATCCAAGTATTTTTTTTACTCATAACAATATATAATGAAACGTTACTGAGTGATCAAGTTCCTTTAGGGTGGCTGTTTATTTTGTTACTGAGGGCACTAAGGAAAATTTTTTTACTAATTAAAATATTCATGAAGCGGCTTTTAAGTTACTTGGAAATGCATAGAATACCACATTTTTTCTTTTCAGACAAAACTGGGACAAAACACAATAAGACTAATTTCCATGAATTCATTTAAACCATCGCAGGATCCTGTTTGCTTTTGACCAGATATATATAATCTAGAAAAAAGAAACGAAAGAAAACTCAGAAGATCTTAGAAATTGAATATATTGATCCTTCCTTCATTCAAAAGTATCATTCACATGAAGATATGATCGATGCTTTGGATTTACTATCTCAAAAATATCCATCAATCGTTAAAAGGTAAAAAAACGTAAATACTTATAATTTACTGTCTTGTGCTCAGACTTTTTTCATATCTTAATTATCTATATCCAAACATAATTTTGAAAACAAAATAAATGATTTGAAATACTAAGGAGAAAAAAAATAAAAGGTACAGCATTGGTCGGAGTGAAGAAGAAAGGGAACTAGCGGTAATTCAGATTTCAGCAACGGTAAAAACATCTAACATCTAATTTAATTTTATAAGCAAATATCAAAAACACTTTTTGATATTTGCAATGAAATATATAGTTTTAAAATCATGAATATTATTTTGCATATTTAGCATAATCAATCAAAATTTTAAAAATCGATATATGTTAAAGTAAACTAGAATTTACAATTTGAAATCAAGATTTTAGTATTAACAAAAAATGAAGTTCAATACTTTGCTGTTGCTCACATTTTTATTACAGGGTTCAGTCAAAGGAAAAAGGCCACTTCTAGTTCCGATGGTAAAATATGTTGCCAACATACACGGGGATGAAACTGTAGGGAAAGAGCTTCTGATTGGATTAGCAAGGTCAGCCTCTATCTAACTTTTTTTCTATATTTTCTGTATAATTTCCCAAAACCTGTTTTTGATATTTAGATACCTAGCAGAAGGCTATGGTCAGAATTTGAGAATTACCAATCTGCTAAATACGACAGGGAGCAAAACATCCAAATCTAAACTTATGAGATAAAAAAATACTAATTTACATTACTGGCCTTATAGGGCGCTTCGCGCCCATCTTCTAAATCAATTGTGAACATGTTCTCTTTGTGTACATCGTAAAACAAAACAAAAATAATTTGCGGATTTTCACAAAAAATTTAATGGATTTTCAAAATTTTCAAAAATTTAATGAAAATTGTGAACATGTTCTCTTTGTGTACATCGTAAAACAAAACAAAAATAATTCGCGGATTTTCACAAAAAATTTCATGGATTTTTAAAATTTTCAAAAATTTAATGAAGATCGAATTTTGATGGAGACAAATATTTAAAATTTTGATCATTCATAAACCTTCCTTGGGCACGTGATGTCCCACAAAAAATTTGGGCCCGATCGGTTCAGCCGTTTTGACGTTTATTGGATACAAACAAACAAACTAGACACAAAGACGAACAAATAGAAAGACAAGCCAAATTTATAGATAGATACAATTGCAGTTTGATATAAGATTTTAATTAAGTAGAATTAATCATCTGCATGATTGCCTAAATAAGTCTGATCACTACATCACAACTTAAAGGTGATTACTTGGTAACATGATGATTGATGGTCGCTCAGATATTCATCTTGTTCCATCCCTGAATCCAGATGGAAACTTCTACGAATCAAGGGGCCTTTAAGAAGTCACGTTAAAGTTCTTAAATCATTTTTCTTCTCATTGAAATTGTGTAGGATCTGTTACAACTGGAAGTCAAAAATAACATTGATTCAACTGTAGCCTGTTATATATTAACTGAATTAAATTAAATTAAATCGTTAAACTTTAATAGTTTACAGGCATAATATAAATGACGAAGATTTGAATAGAGATTTTCCAGGGTGGAGAGATTTGGGGAAGACGAGGTAAAACATTCTTCTTTAAAGTTAGTATTATTATTGAAATAAATTAGTTTATTAGTTTAATTTTATGCTAAATTTACAAAAAGTTACAAAGACGTTTTTAGATGGGAATTGTTACAAAACCGACAAAAAGAATCTGCATCCGTCATCAGGCAAGTATAATCTTTGAGTTAAATATTTGCTAAACAATGGCATGAAGCCACAACATTTCTTCTTCAGAGCCAGATTCTTTGTTATACAGTGTTTAACCAACTTTTTTCCCTCATAATGTATACAAAAAATTAAAATTATTAAGTACGTACGTCGCGTATACATTATATAGGAAGAAAAGTAGGTGAAATAACGCAGCGACATTTTTTAGATTGCAAAAAAATGGCAACACAAAGATAATTTTAGAAATTAAAAGTTGTTTTGCTTAATTTTGTTAAGTAAAAAACTATATTAGAGCAGAAATAAAACGACCTTAAAAGTTATTCTTTTCTAAATGGAGTACTGGTTGTGGTGATATGGAGTGGACACTTAAATGAATAGTATTAGTGTTAGTGAAGTCCCACTGATTACTTTTCTCCACAAAAGACCAACGATGTTCTTTTAAGTGTTCTAACACCAATTATGCCGTTGTTTTCATCATTGTATCTAATCATTTTATGTATCAATAAAAAATATTAATTTTCAATTTATTTCTTCATGAATGTTTTACATGTCCTTAACCTGACCCCGGTTCTTTTCATGCAATATTTCAGATGGGTCTTAGATAATCCATTCGTTCTCAGTTTAAGCTTTCACGAAGGACGGGTACTTGTAAATTATCCTTGGGATGACAGCCCGGCTGCAGTGGAAGGTGAAAAGGTAATTTCTTAGTTTATATCTATATATAAATTTGGCTTGTCTGTTTGTCTGTTTGTTTGTTTGTCTGTCTGTCTGTTTGTATCCAATGAACGTCAAAACGGCTGAACCGATCGGGCCCAAATTTTTTGTGGGACATCTAGGGACCCCAGGGAAGGTTTATGAAAAATCAAAATTTCAAATATTTGTCTCCATCAAAATTCGATCGTCATTAAATTTTTAAAAATTTTGAAAATCCGCGAATTTTTTTGTGAAAATCCGCGAATTATTTTTGTTTTGTTTTACGATGTACACAAAGAGAACATGTTCACAACTAATTTAGAAGATGGGCGCTTCGCTTCGCTTCTAAGGCTAGAAAGAAGGGCGGGAAGCGCCTTGAATTTCTAGTTTAGAAAAAACTTTAAATTGATCCACCATAAATATTATGACACAAAAACAAAGAACACAAAAAATTTACAAAACAAAAAAAGAAAATTTTTAAAGAAAAACAGTCATGCTAATTTAATTTAGTTTACTACTTTCAAATGTGTTGAATTAAATGTAATGAATTGATTGATATTTCCGTGTTTAGGGTTAGTTGTTCTGAGATGGAATTTAAAGAATTTAAGCAGCGGTTTAAATCCGCCAAAACCCGGTTTAAATTAAGCGCCGGCTTAAATCTTGAAACATTTGATACAATTTTAAGTGGAACCAACCATATTTAAACCGTGGCTTAAATTTAAACCGCTGCTCAAATTCTTTAAATTCGGCCACTGATTGATTAGTTCTTTTAAGTTTAATGGGACAGTTTTTGTATCAAATATTTTTAACTATGACTCTAATTGACATGAAACAGGTATTGAATTTTGTGACACATTGTAACTAAATGTTATAGGCCTGTTGTCCTGATGATGCTGTCTTCAGTAAGCTGTCCCAGTTATACGCAAATAACCATCCATTTATGTGGACAGGGTAGGAGCAGATAATACCTATTTATGTGGACAGGGTAGGAGCAGATAATACCTATTTATGTGGACAGGGTAGGGAGCAGATAATACCTATTTATGTGGACAGGGTAGGGAGCAGATAATACCTATTTATGTGGACAGGGTAGGGAGCAGATAATACCTATTTATGTGGACAGGGTAGGAGCAGATAATACCTATTTATGTGGACAGGGTAGGAGCAGATAATACCTATTTATGTGGACAGGGTAGGGAGCAGATAATACCTATTTATGTGGACAGGGTAGGAGCAGATAATACCTATTTATGTTCATCATTTATATTTGTCTAAAGCAAAATTACATTAAACAATATAAAAGTTTACAATCTAATAGTAATACTCTTTTCGTTTTATCCATGTTTCCCATTTTGAGATCTGATTATTTTCATATGTGGTTTCTCTACAAGAGAGACTCATGCATTTCAATTGCTTCAGAAACGATGGAGAAGTGAAGGTTTTAAAAGTTCAAAGTCTAAAAATGGAGGGTCAATTGAAATTATCTATGTATTCCATCTATATATAAATTTGGCTTGTCTGTTTGGGTGTTTGTCTGTCTGTTTGTATCCAATAAACGTCAAAACGGCTGAACCGATTGGGCCCAAATTTTTTGTGGGACATAACGTGACCACAGGGATGGTTTATGAATGATAAAAAAATTTTAAAAATGTGTTTTAAAGGTTTTTGAATTTTGTAAAAAAATTAAATTCTTGAAAATCTGCGAATTTTTTTTTAAAAATCCGCAAAAAAATTTTCTTCTTTGTATTTAAACTAGAAATTCAAGGCGCTTCGCGCCCTTCTTTCTAGCCTTAGAGGGCGCTTCGCGCCCATCTTCTAAATTAATTGTGAACATGTTCTCTTTGTGTACATCGTAAAACAAAACAAAAATAATTCGCAGATTTTCACAAAAAATTTCGTGGATTTTCAAAATTTTAAAAAATTTAATGAAGATCGAATTTTGATTGAGACAAATATTTAAAATTTCAATCATTCATAAACCTTCCCTGGGGTCCCTAGATGTCCCAAAAAAAAATTTGGGCCCGATCGGTTCAGCCGTTTTGACGTTTATTGGATACAAACAAACAGACAGACAAACAAACAAACAGACAAACAAGCCAAATTTATATATAGATGAGAACAAAAAGAACATGTTCACAATTTAAATAGAAGTTGGGCGCGAAGCGCCCTAAAAACCTAAAAAGAAGGGCGCGAAGCGCCTTGAATTTCTAGTTTAAGTATAATTCATCATATAAAAAAAATACTTTAAAATCTTATTTTTGACCTTAACTAAAAAAGTTTTCTTTAAAAAAGCTTTTATCAATACTGTCTTTGTGTAAATATAGATTTGATTTCATTATTTATGTAATAAATCCTGTGAAAATATAGATATTTTTCACTCCTTGAAGATTACCCACAGTATTCAGTGTCTGGTGAGTCTATTTAAGAAAGTCTTTTATATGGTCCCCTCATAGCATTTTTTATATAGCTTTAGGCAATAAGGGTTGGAGAGCTCAAGTTTCTTAAATTTGTTTAAATATATTTTTCAAAAACCATAGAAAAAAATTGAAATTGGAACTGTCTGAGAGTCAGTACTTATTGACGAAAATAGGCTTGTTTTACCTCGTAGATAAAATTTGCGTTTAATTCGATTCCATAACTCATAAATAAATGGCTTGTGCAAAATTTTTCAAACATTTTGCAAACATTTGCACATTTTTTGAAACAAAATATGCACTACATCTAGCAGTGCTTTTATTGAATCAAAAATGGTAAGTTATATGTCTTTGAGAAGCTGCAGAGAAGAGTATAACAACCAAATTAGTTTTAATAATTTTTGGAAAAAAATTTTAACAGATTTTTAAATAAAATGTTGACACCTGTTTTTGCCATTGAATGCTTTCCACTAACGTATGACATGTAATGTAATAGAAATATCTAAAACTGGAAATTTTTCTGTTACTGATTATCTGTGCAAAATGGCAACAGTTTGCAAAAATGACATATTTCTTTAACCATAATCTTGAAAAAAATCTTGCTTTGTTTTGCTAAAAAGCTTTTAAAGCAGTGACAAAAAGGCGCAATAAGTAATTATCAGATAAATTAATTATTTTGATTTTTTGTGGAAAACCAATTTTTTTCAAAACTAAATTGACTTTTTCAAGAGCTTTTCAAAAATGTAGAATTTGTCATATTTATCTTTTAAACTACGGATTAATAGGGCAAGCAAAACTAGTTGCATTAAAAAATTGCAAGCTAAAATAGTTTCAATCAAAAAAATAGTCTCAATCTAAAAGATTGCAAGCTAAAATAGTTTCAATCAAAAAGATTGCAAGCTAAAATAGTTTAAATCAAAGAGATTGCAAGCTAAAATAGTTTCAATCAAAAAGATTGCAAACTAAATTTGTTTCAATCAAAAAGATTGCAAGCAAAAATAGTTTCAATCAAAAAGATTGCAAGCTAAAATAGTTTCAATCAAAAAAATTGCAAGCTAAAATAGTTGCAATCAAAAAAATTGCAAGCAAATTTAGTTGCCCAGCCAAGTAGGGGTAAGGTAAAAAAGTGTGCAAAACAAAATGAGTTTTTGGAACGGTTTTTAAGACCATTTTTCTGGTAACTTTGAATTTTAAAAAATGGATTATAATACTTTTACAATGGCAACTATGATAAAGATAGTTTTTCAGTTACACGAGGTTGACTTTATGGGTCGATTCGTAGCTCAGTGTCGGGCTAATTGGTAATCTAAATTTAGATTTATAAATCAAACTGGAGGGATTCAGATATCCTTCCAGGGGGTTAAATTCAAGTGGAAGGATTCAGATATCTTTCAATGGGGTTTATAATTCCGCTGGATAGATACAAATATATATTGGAGAGGGTTTAAAATTCCACTGGAGGGACAAAAATATCCATCTTGGAGTTTAATAATTTGGACTGAAGGGATTCAGATGTCCTGCCAGGTGGTTTATAATTCCACTGAAGGTATTCAGATATCTTTCAAGGGGGTTTATAATTCTACTGGAGGTATTCAGATATCTTTCAAGGGGGTTTATAATTCCACTGAAGGTATTCAGATATCTTTCAAGGGGGTTTATAATTCTACTGGAGGTATTCAGATATCTTTCAAGGGGGTTTATAATTCCACTGAAGGTATTCAGATATCTTTCAAGGGGGTTTATAATTCTACTTGTGGGATTCAGATATCTTTCAAGGGGGTTTATAATTCTACTTGAGGGATTCAGATAACCATTCAAGGGGTTTATAATTCTACTTGAGGGATTCAGATAACCATCCAAGGGATTTATAATTCCACTTGATGTATGCAGATATCTTTCCCTCCAGTGGAATTACAAACTCCCGGGATATCCGAATTCTTCAAGTAAAATTATAAACCCCCAGGAAAGGAAGGTCATCTGAATCCCTCCTGGGGATTAATAAACCCCCTTGAAAGATATCTGAATCCCTCCATAATAATAGGAATTTTAAACTCCTGGATGGATATCTGGATCCCTGCAATGGAATTATAAACCCCCTGGAAAGATATCTGAATCCTTCCAGTGAAATTATAAACCACCATGTTGTTTGATTTTGTTCGTAAAATCTCTATTTTTTGTTTATTATTTAGAAAGTGCCTCTGTCATTCAGATACATTTGATCAAGGAATAAGTAACGGAGCAGAATGGTTAGTTTGTTTCTCTCAATAGATATTTTTAAGTGCATGTTTTGTTTATTACATATAAATAGAACTAGTGCTTACAACAACTAATTTGTTTGTGTTAGAAATGAAGGAGTGAGACCTGAAAAAGATTTTATTGTAGGTATCTAGTGGATAACGGAATGCAAGATTTTAATTATCTATTTTCCAACTGTCTGGAGATCACTGTGGAGCTTTCTTGTTGGAAGAAACCTGAAGAGCATATTCTGAACACAGAGTGGGAAAATAATGTAGACAGTCTCCTAGTTTTACTTGAATCCGCCTGTAGTGGCGTAAAAGGTAAATAATGTAGACAGTCTCCTAGTTTTACTTGAATCAGCCTGTAGTGGAGTAAAAGACAGTCTCCTAGTTTTACTTGAATCCGCCTGTAGTGGAGTAAAAGGTAAATAATGTAGACAGTCTCCTAGTTTTACTTGAATCCGCCTGTAGTGCCGTAAAAGGTAAATAATGTAGACAGTCTCCTTGTTCTACTTGAATCTGCCTGTAGTGGCGTAAAAGGTAAATAATGTAGACAGTCTCCTAGTTTTACTTGAATCCGCCTGTAGTGCCGTAAAAGGTAAACAATGTAGACAGTCTCCTTGTTTTACTTGAATCCGCCTGTAGTGGCGTTAAAGGTAAATAATGTAGACAGTCTCCTAGTTTTACTTGAATCCGTCTGTAGTGGCGTAAAAGGTAAATAATGTAGACAGTCTCCTAGTTTTACTTGAATCCGCCTCTAGTGGCGTAAAAGGTAAAAAGACAAATTTATTTTGTCTTATCTTGGTTATCTTAGGTGAAGACTCGGTCGAATTTAAAGTGTTGCAACGTCTTGGCCTTTGATCATACAACACTAACTTACTTATGTGTTTTGCAGCCCTACTTATAGACATTTTAGAACTATGAAATGTTTTTAACTTTAGTTTTTACGAAGTATTTAGCAACATTTTTGTCAATTTTTGCAACCTTTGAATGACTATATCCAATAAGGAAAACAAGAAGGGTGAAGCGTCCCAAAAACCTAGTATCTAAAAATTTATTTAGGAATTGTCAGTGGAGAAGATGGATCAGCTATGCATGGAGTGTCTGTTTCTGTCGGTAAAGAAAAAGATGTCATTACTTCACGTAACGGCGAATACTGGAAAATTTTGACTCCAGGAAAACAACGTCTTTGATAATTATTTTACATTAAAAACTATAAGGATTGGCGGCAATTTCGTTAATTTTAAACATTTTGCACTGACGTTGTATTTTTATAGGAAGATACCAAATTTATGCATTTCATGAAAACCAATATGGACGTGTTGAAAGCGTTCTACATGTAATAAATGTTTTCGACAGCATAGGTATTCTAATAAGTAAGCTAATGAAGTAATCTATGAAATTTAAGTTGATCTATATCTCTATGTAAGGAAAGAGTGTTCGCTGTGATTTGATGATGCATCTTTGTGCAAAACAGACATTTCTTGTAAATACAGTGAAGGTAAAAAATACTAACTAAATTTTATTTTTTAAGCAAACCATGTTGAATTTATGAAATGAGACTAAATGTTTTACATTTTTTATGATATTTAGGTTGGTTTTTTCATTGATGATATGAAATTCAAGGATGAAGTTTTAACTCTATTTCATGATACTTCACTTATTTCTTTTAATGTAGTGAAAGAGGAGTGCAAAAACTTAAGCGACAATTCTCGGCATATTGTTTACAGCGTAGAGTTTACACTTTTACCTGAGCCTTTGTTTGAGTTCTTTAAAGAGCGTTGGGGTGAACCATTTGTTAGGCGACCTTTATCTGATGTGGAGTCAAAGAAGTTAAATAGAAGAATACACATATATGCATCAGAAAAGTACGTATGGAAATGATTGCTTAATTCTTTCGGACATATTTCTTCAGATGATGCTTGTAGAAAAATCGTCAAATTGTAATACTGAAATTTTGAGTTTAATGTTTAATGACTTGAGTTATTTGACCAATTTTTTCATATTCATACGGTATGGCGTCATACCGTATGGCGTCATAGACATTTCTTCATAAAAATGTATCATTTAACTAGGGGAGGGGGTGCAGAGGCGCCATGAACCCCGCAAAAATGACCTCTAAGTCTCCAGATTTGTATAATGACCTCCAGGCCCTGCAAAACCGTCTCCGTGCCTCTCGCTACGTCTCCTAGCCTCCGCCATTTTGTCTCCACGCCCCGCTTGCTGTTTTTATTTTATGTTTATACCTTTTATAGCTTAACCAACCAAAAATCAAAATGTATCTCTTCAGAGTAGACTCCGCAATAGTTTAAGGAATCGTTTAAACGACAAATTTGATATATTAATTCGTTCAATTGATCCTAAGTTGTTGTTTTTTTTTTGTAAAAAGTTTACATTAAGCTGGTATGCGTAAAAACGACCTTTTCTTTAAAGATTATGTCAACTCTATCAAGTTCTTAGAATTAAATTTAATCATAAAAACGCAAATTATTGAGGGTTCGTCCTATAGATTTACATGGCCCCTGATTTTAGCTATTTTTCAGCCAAATTTAATAGCATGTAAAACTTAAGAACAGGACACGACGAGGGAGGGAATCCCCGGACGCAATGAGCCTCCTCTACGCAGACACGAGCCTCCCAGATTTGCTAGGCAGACCGAGCCTCAGCTGTGCAGTAATGAGGATGCGCAATACATCAAAATGTGCCTGTATAATAGGAGGTTTTTATAAACTTGTGTTTTAAGTTTAAATAAAGATTTTTACAAATTTTTCGACATAGTGGCATGAGAGATTTCTCAAAGATGAGAAGTATTTATCAATTATCATAAATATAGTGCCTAATTATGACAAATACAGTATTATTTAAAACTTTAAACATTTTTTACAAGAAAGGAAAAAAATCTAGAGAAAAAAATTTCATTTCATTTCATTTTATCTTTATAATCTTTGATTTAAGCGATACCTTTTTTTGGAGCTCAAATTTCTATCATTTATTTGAATCTTAACAGTTTTCAAAAAAAGGTATCATTTAAATCACAGATTACAACAAAACAAAACTTAGTTTACTCTAGAAATATTTCTCCAAATATAATGAAATGTTTAAAGTTTTAGTATAAATCTTATAAACCACTGTATAATTCATATATGTTTCTAATCATGACAATCAATAGATAAATCAAATCTTTTGTAAAACATTTTAAAAAGCTGTGCTGTATAGTGGAGGCTCGTTTACTGCATAGCGGAGGCACGGTCTTCATAGCGGAGGCTTGTTCTGCATAGTGAAGGCTCGGTCTGCCTAGCAAAGCTGGGAGGCTCGTGTCTGCATAGCAGATGCTCATGGGGTCCAGGGGGTTCCCTCCCTCACACAACGCACGCTGCCCTGTCCTGTTAGTAAAGCATGTTGTAGATATTTAGACTGTTTAAATTTTTTTCAACTTTTTTAAATATTTTTTCAATGTTTTCTTAAGCATATAATAAAAGCACAAATTCAAGGATTTTACAAAAACTACAGTGTTTTTTTAATTGTCGTTGATATCGTTTGATTCGTACATGAAACAATTGTAAAAAAAATTATAAAATTTGTCGTTCTTTATGCAAAACTGCAATACTTCTTCACAATTTAAGAAACTTGTGAAATTAAGAAAAAAAATAAACCTTTAATCTAAATCAAAATGGACTTTAAAAGCTTAATATAAAAGCTTAATATGTAAAAGCTTAATATTTTTTTTGGAGACCAAAATGCGGGGCGTGGAGACAGAATGGCGGAGTTCGCGGGGCCTGGAGGTCATTCTGCAAATCTGGAGGCTCGGAGGTCCATTTTGCGGGGCTCATGGCACCCCCCTCCCTCGGTGAACTTGCTTTGACCAGCAATTAATGTTGATCATAATATAAGCCAAGCCATTAAATTCCTTTTCACTTATTGCAAATAGTCTTTAAGAAAAGAATAAAAAGATCAGATTGTTATGAGATGATCTTCAATTTTGAGATGTGTAAATAATTCTTGCTTCTTTTAAGGTGGTGTGGACGGAAAGAAGACTGGAGTATAAAACTGAAAGAAAGTATTTAATGTATCTATTTTTGTTTACATTATTATAATATTTACATTTTTTGATCAAAATCATATTATTCTCCTGAGATTTCTATTTTTATTTCAAATTATTCATAATGTATTTATGTACTATTAAAACATTCTACTAACTACTTGTTGTATAAATAAAAACGACAATTTAAGAACACAATAGCTAAATAGACGACAATATACGACGATATGATAAAAGTAATTGAAATAAAAGTATTTGTAGCGGTTTATCAAAATTTCCTTTGATAAATCTCTGGTCTGTTTAATTTAAACATAAATATGTATATACATATGTACTAATTTTTTGTTTATTTGCTAACAAGAAGTCCCAATAAATATATCTTAAGTTTTGATATTTTACAGAAAAGGGAAAATGTTAAGGGTAGCAACTTTAAGGTTTTAAAATCGACCAGAAGTCAGATGTGTACACATCTTCTACTCAAGTTTTTAAAAATAACTAAAAATAATCACGCCCTAATTTTCTTATATTTTTGGAACCTGAGATCGGAAATTTAGTTTGGATTGTTAATCTTGAACGTTTGATCTCGATATCTAATGCGGGCACTTTGGGAGTCAAGCTTGATTTATAAATTAAAGTTAAAAATATCTAATTTTATTACTACCTTGTATTATTTTATGAGAGAACATTTTTTTCGCCCATCGTATTTAATATGAAATTTGAATCCTATGAATTAATTCAGAAATTTAAAACGAGCGAATTTCCTTATTTAAAATAATGTCTTCCTTATGATATTTTTAAATTGACATGTATTTTTGAGACCTCCTGTACCAAGCGTTGTCGTTAGTTAGGTGTTATCTGATTTATTCCTTCTTTAGAAGTTGTTGGAGTTAAAATGTTCTCGCACGATACTAAACAAAAAGCAGTTATTAATATCTTTTTTTTTAATTTGTTATAAATGTTACCTAGTGGAGCTCTAAGGTTGAAAATATCAGGGGAATCTCCCAAACGTTGTTTTTCCAGTTTTCCTGTTTGAGGGTCTAGTAGGGTAAAGCCTAAAGACGCTACACTCTTACTACGTGCATCAAAAGCTGTTGACCTCTAAACATTTTAGGACAAGAAAAAAATTAGGATAGGACAGTAAGTATATCCTTTTTTTTAGAAAACGTTCCCACTAAGAAATGGGGTATTCCTAGGGGGTATTCCAAGGGGTATTCCTCTAAGATTACCCAAACTTTTAGATTAATTACATCACAGCTTATTTTACATCACGTGTTATTAGCTAAACAACAGAAAGGCTTAACATCCATAAGATGTTTTTCTAACCTTTTAGTGGGATTGGAAATAGTTATTTACTATTTGATAAAATGCTGCGCATGGACTTTAATTCATAGTGACATAACCAACTTGTACCTGATGCAACGACGCAGATTTGTGTCTACGAGATTCACTAGATACTTGGTCAGGAATATCTAGCAACACAATTTCCCAGATATTTCAATTGTGATTTTCGTAAAAGGATCATAAAAGCAAAAAACTTGTTGATGTTAGTTTCCTTAAATAATGCCCAAAATAATTAAATATTTAAAAAGTTAAAATTTAAATTTTGCTGGCTGTTAAAAACTAAAATTGGATAAATTTTTTAAAAACTCAAATCGGACCTAAATTGCAATATTAAAACCATAACCTCGTTATTTAGAAACAGTCCGTATTCATTCGCAAAAGGAATTGAGTCTTTGTCACAAACTCTGATTTTCTAATCCGTATACCCAATGACCTTAGATATTTCAAACTATAACTTCTGTAGTGTCAAATAATCTAAGTTTGAAATGTCAAAGGTTTACACCATCAGGTTACAAAGATATATGGCATTCGAATATTTGATTTTGTGGCAAACAATCAATTCCTTTCTAGTTACTCCGGGTTTTCACCATTAAACTGAGATTTCATTGGAAACGGCTAGAAAAAAACGTTGTAAAATTAGAAATTGATAATCTTCCTTCTGTTGAAGATTGGACATCAATAAGAGGAATGTTGTCGGCGTCATTTAGAAGAGAAGCTTTTGTGTTTACCGATGATACGTTGTTTTGGTTTTCATCTTCCTTCAATAAGCAATTCTTCTGCAGCATTTGGTGTTTCAGATTTTTTTTCGATTTGGTGGTTTCTGAATTTGTAACATCTTCTGATTGCTCACTATAATTATATTTAATAAGTTGAATACCAAAAACTCAAATGAAAACATTAATTTACAAAAAAGGGTTTTTTAAATTTTCACTTAAAGGGAGTGTTCGCGAAAAATAAAAGGGGGTATAGGTTGACGTCGAGTTGAATTCGATATTCATCGCTACTAATTTTACGTCTATCTGTTACGTGTTAAGGAGAAAATGGTTAAAAACGATGCATACCGAAGATTCATACAAATTCACGGAGTTGCATTTTTCCACTCAGATCATAAATAATTAAGTTAAATTTCAAACTACTCATTTATATATTACAACCTACAATTGTCGAATTCAATTCGATGCATTCATATATATGTAGTAGATATTTCATGAAACTTTTTTTCATTAATATTTCAATGACTACTTCTTACGGCTGGCGCTGGATTTTCAAACATTCCTGGAAAATATGAAAATGTCGTCTTTATAATCAAAAATCCTCGAAAGGAATTGATTCTTTGTTACAAACTCGAATTTTCTAACCCTATATCTGTGCAACCTAATGGGGTAAACCTTTCACATTTCAAACTACTATTATTTAATCTACGCTAATTCATAGTTTGAAATATCTAAGATTTATGATATTAGGTTGCAAATATATAGGGATTAGAAAATCAGAGATTGTGGCAAGGACTCAACTTCTTTCAGGAATGATTCGTTTCAAACGTAACGCTCGGATCATATAAAAGAAAAAAGAAAACTGATAAGGGAACAGCTTAATACAGTGTCCAAAACTACGTTACACAGTACACAATATACACTGTACAGTATTTCCATTCAGATAAATATAAATATTTTAATATTTTAATTTGAAATATTGTTTCTCACCTACAGTATTCACAGAGGTCAAAATCACAGGGAAAACAGTTCAATCTAAAAATGCAAATCTCTTAAAAATGCCACTTTTTACAATCATTTCAAATGTCAAATATTATTGCTTTAGTCAGCGACATTTATTGTTTTAGACAACAAATAAAGTAAAAAATTGTCAACAATTTAACAATATTTAGCAGGCTTTTGTTCATTCTGATCTCACATAAATCATGCAATAATCAATGTACAGCGTATCCGAAAACAAGACAAAATGTTGACTGTATCAATGTTTTAAAAATCGTTCTGAGAGATAACATCAATGGCTTGATTTTTGCGTGGGAGTTGGCATGCCTATAAAGTATTTCAATCTTCATGCTCTAGACATACTTCATACAGTATTGCATGATTTGGGAAATGTTGAGTCATACTTCCTATAATCAATACAAACAATACTATGTTTAGAATATTCCAAGGTCCAGGTAAAAGACGGAGCGGATTATTTACTAAAGATATTTGGAAGGAAATATTTAACCTGTTTTTTCCTGTTGACTGAATTAACTTGTTTTTATTTGGACAAAGTATAGAATCAGAGTCACAGGAAAATCCAGGACCCTAAATAATTATGACAATGATCAATAACAATGCTTTAACAATTTAAAAGAAGGAAAGGATTTAGATTTCTAAATACTTTTCAAGGTTTGTGCCTGCATATACATTCTGATACATTGATATTGAGCAAGAGCTCATTAAAGGAAACAAGTATATACACATAACAGGAATAGGATGATAATTCTTAGGTGGATCCGCATTTGAACTACTGCCGTTTGAACCATTGTTTATTTGAACTATTGATTGTTTGAACTATTATTCATTCTAACTACTGATAATGGCGTCATTTCTTGTAGTTCAAACAACACATTATTTACTTATTTGAACTATCAAATTTGCAGTTTAAAATTTTTATATTTCATGAAGAAATAATAGCTGTCAAACAATCATCACAGTATAGTTTAAATGATCAAAAAATATTTCAAAAATGACTTATATAGTTCAAATGAGCAAAAAATAGTTCAAATGAGCAAAAAAATAGTTCAAATGAGCAACAAAAATAGTTCAAATGAGCAAAAAAATAGTTTAAATGAGCAAAAAAAATAGTTCAAATGAGTCATATGAACTATTTTTTTTTGGCTCATTTGAATTATGTTTTTTGCTCATTTGAACTATTTTTTTGCTCGTTTGAACTATTTTTTTGCTCATTTGAACTATTTTTCTCCTTATTTGAACTATACTTTTTGGGTCATTTGAACTATATTTAATAGTTCAAATGAACAAAAAAATAGTTCAAATGCGCACATAATGTGAGCGTTTGAACTATTGGTTGTTTGAACTACTACACGTGGTACCACGTGCAATAGTTCAAACAACCAATAGTTCAAAAAGTCAATAGTTCAAACGGCAGTAGTCCAAACGCAATAGCATCTAATTCTTAGACTCAAGTTATGGTTCTAAATGAATATGAATGAAGAAAATGTTCACTGGAAAAAGACCTATTTCATCTAATAAATTTATTTTTTATCTACTGGTAAAAACTATTGGCTTTCTTATACTATAAACTATGCACACGTGACAAGATTGCTTTAATGTAGCCTATTCTACAATTTTATGGTCTTTATTGTATCTTTGAATTATTCAGTAAAACAATGGTAATATATAGGGTGGATAAAACAATGGTAATATATAGGGTGGATAAAATAAAACAATGGTAATATATAGGGTGGATAAAACAATGGTAATATATAGGGTGGATAAAAAGAGTTGGCGGATAAGTAAAAGTCTAAAAAAGTGTCTTTAAAAAATATTTTCATATAAAAAAAACAGGAAAGTGACCTCTGGCTTTTATTATTATAAATGCACTTCAATATTAGGAAAACATTTTTCCTCAGGATGTAAGGACAGTACTATTCCTAGTCAATTTTACTTTCATGAAGGACTATTTGGATGTCTATGAGGTCAGAAAAGAGCATGCCCCACACACCCTTTCTAAGCATGTAACTTTGGAGCTGAAGGAAGTGCGGTCCCCCCCGAAGGAAGTGCGGTCCCCTCTGAAGGAAGTGCGGTCCCCCCTAAGAGCATATGAAAAAGTAGACAACCAAATTAAATATCACTTGGTTAATAACTACAGGAAGTTCTGTTGTTTCTCAGCAATGGATGACGAGGGAGTCAGCTGCGAAATATTGCACTGGCATTCAAAGTCTAATCTGTGTCTTTCATATGAATCATTTATATAGAAAATAAATAATGTAGTTTTTCCATTTATGAAAGTTGTAAACTTGTAATACAATTGTAATATCTTAATCTCTGCTACAAAATAAATATTTAGATCTAAAAAAATAATTGAACATAACTCACAGAATGGTTTCAAATAACAATTTTGGGGTTGGAGGATGGAATAGCTCAAAATGAGACTTGTTCTGAGTCCTCGGACGTCTGTTAAAGCAATCTTTTGCAAAAACCACGACAACTCTAAACATGTTTTTGGGCCAAAAGTGGAATTTTTCGGTAGTGGTATGACTAAAATCCAATATTTGTTCTCATAAACCTCCAATGATCTCATAAACCTCCAAATCGTGTTCCCAAACCCTTTCAGCCACCTGTTTCCAAATTTGAGGACTGCATTTAGTTTCCAAGAGATTTGCTAATTGTAGTTTTCTCAACCCTGCCAAAAAAATCATCCTGACCTCAAACATTCCAATAGCACGTCCTCAGACCTCTTTTTTTTAATCCAGGTTGCCGTGCAAAAAGTTTACCTGACAGTCTATTTTAATGTGTACATATTCACATTTTGCACAAATATCATTCAGTAAGCAAGGCATTTAAGGCAAATGTCCTTTATTAACACATGGGGACCCAAATACAACCCGCAAACTCTTTTGATCCGCCAATACTTACTTGGGCGGGCCAGTATTTAAGTTTAGCTGAACATCGTAAGCATGTCAGTGTGGCATGAACAGAAAAGGAGCTAAGTTGGGAGGTATTCCTACTGGCACACTGGATCCTAAATACATTAAAAAAGTAAAATTCTTTCTTTTAAATTCAGATGCTTATTGAATATTTTTCTTCATAAAGCTGATAATTCTTTTACAGTTTGGGTTCTGCTTTTCTGTAGAAAATGTGCTGTATAGTGTTACCCCACATGGTGCTTTTGATATCTCATGAATTTGAATTTTTTTAACTCTTGAATTTATTCAGAGAGTTATATGAATTGGAATGTTTAAACCTTTCTTTTAAAGCTGAATAATTATTTAAATTTTTAAATGTTTGTAAAATCGGTTTCAGTACCTATGCTCTCCAGTAGTCCAAATAGTGTGATGAACTTTGTCCAGACATAAATAGCAAACTATCATATCTTCCTATTGTATTAATTTTAAGTCAGTAAAAGATTATGAAAAGGAAGTTCCAAAGAATTATAAAATGTGCAATACTATAAATCTTAAAATTAACATAATTTAATGAGCATATTTCTAAGATGTAATCAAATAATGCTTAACTTATAACTTTTTTGTCTAACAACTGGAACACTGTAACTTAAGGTAACTGCAGTGCAAACCTTACAATTCACGTTTCACTTGTTCGTAAAAATGACGAACACTACCACAAAATCATATCATGCGTGAAGTTAGCAAAGTCATGTTTAAATTAAGAGAAGAAAAAAATATCAATACCGAACTACCACACAGCTTTCCGAGACAACCACACCATTCATTCATGCTGAACCTGAAAACGTTAAAATTTAACGTGTCTAAACTGTAAATTAAAAACAAACACTTACAACACAGGAAACAATTTGTCATCTAAATTTTAAGTGTTGAAAAATGTACAAAGGAAAAATTCTTGCAAGCAAATTGAAACTACAAAACACAGATACACTACTTCTAAACTGATGTAATATAAGTAGCTTCTAGTGTGGTTGGTATTTTATTACAATTTACATTTTCAAGAAAATTATGAATTAACCATGGTTTAAACATTTAGAAGCCTTGGAAATTATATGCGCGTGTTATAAAACATATTTTCGCGTTAGAATATGTATTTTTCTTCCATATAATATTTATATAATATTTATATAATTCATGCTTTAGCTGTATCTTTTTAGGGGGGGTCCAAAAATCGTTCTCTAGGAATATACCAAATACAGATTTTGTCACTAAAATTTCATCGCTGCAGGTATTTCCGCAAGTTAACATTCTGCATAAAGGACCCCTAATGAAACTCTTAATCCTCAGGTGGTTTTCATTTTCATTTTCAAAAAAAAACCGGATTCGAGGTTCAAGGTCCAAACTAGCTATCAGAGATGTTTTATACTTAAAAATATTTTTCTGGTGGTGCTTAGAAAAAGCCGGTATTCAGAGGACTGGGAATAGGGCGGGGTATAGCGAGGTTTCTGCAAAAGTGGCTCTTCCTGAGTCACGTGATCTCTTCCCAGTCACGTGACCGTTATTGATTGTCTGACTGAGAAGAGTCGAGTCTTGATTTGATGTATTCTAGCTTTGAAGACTGAAGCAATGGATTCTTTTGATTTACTTTTTACGTAATCTCATCAAGAAACCCAATATCATAGATGTTTTTCTTCTCTTTTTTTTTTTTTTTTTGGGGGGGGGGGGGGTTTGGATATGAGACTTTAATGTAAGATTTAAATTTTTCAGTTTTTTAATTAATTTTATATTTCAAGACAAGTTTCACCTTCCCTCCAGTCTTTCCTAACTTCCAACAAACATTTCCTAAAAAGTTTCCACCTAGGTTGCATAGGGTTAGAGATTTTAACAATTTGAGTAATATAGTTCATTTGTGAGCAAGGAAGTATGAAGTATAAAAGGTGGGGCTAGGGGGTGGTTTCCCATCTTTTAGAATTCATTAAAACAGCTGCCGCTCCGTTGTGCAATCTTTTGCATTGCAACTGTTCTCCAATTTTTAATGCACGGCATTCTAGAAATTTTAACTGAAGCTCGAACCTTCATTGCTTTTTTTTCATTTCAGAGATATTAAGTTTAAGCTGAGTTTTTCTTTTTCTTAAATGTTTATCTCGAGCTTAAAATGCTCATCGACCTAAAAAATAATAAAAGATTTTGAGCTAGCTTTATTTGAAGGATAGATAAAGTAGGATTTCCAAAATAATTTTATTATGCGTGCCTACTGCCTACTGCCTATATGAGTTTCTATTTGACGGGCCAAAGGTTATGAATTTAAAGTTTAAAGTAAAAGCTTTTAAGTACAACTTTTTTTGTTCATTCCTTCAAAATGTCTTAATTATGTAGATCTGAGATGTAAATAACCATTCAATTAAAATCTCTTTTTATTTTTGTCTTTGTAGAAATTGTTTAAATCTAAAGAAAAATAGATAGAATAGAAATTAATTGGAATGTCGTCCTAAAATGACAACCAGATTAATTTTCTTCTTCTTCTGTTTGAAGAATATTTGCGACTGGAATAATAAAATAATTTTTAAACTGTAAAATTACAAATATCTCATAAATTGAAAATACATTTATATGAATTTACGCACTTTGATTTTTGGTGTATACTGTGCTGTTATGCCGTATATAGTCTATGTGCTATTATACTATCACAACTTGCCCTAGCAGCCTGAAAGTCTACCGGTACTTAAAATGAATCTAAGTTTTATTTGATGGTACTAGTAGTCTCAAATTTCAATTTCCATAGCCACCCTCAAGATCACATTTTTTGCATCCACTTTTTCCCAACATTTTAATGGTGATTTTTACAGAATACAAACAGAATACAATGATCAAATTCAAAGGCTGACACTAAAACCTCGTCATTCATCATACTGCTTTTTACACGATACATTACAAGTAAGAACAGACGTTTTGATTGATTGCAGATAGGGTTGTTAATCGTTTTTGAAAACGATCGTTAAACGATAGTTTTTTTTCGTTTTCCTATCGTTTTTTGTTTCGTTTTCCGATCATTTTAAAAACAATCGTTTTAAAAACTTTTTAAAAAACGATATTTTTTAAAACATCGGAAAACGAAACAAAAAACTAAAGGAAAACAAAAAAAACGATTGTTTTCAAAAAAAATTAAAACGTTAACATCCATAATAGCAGATTGCTTAATTTTATATCCTGTAAAAGCTTTTCAGAAAAGACTTTGTGTTGGTTGGAAAACTTGCAAGATTTAAAAAATTTAATGTGATAAAAGTGGTATCAATAGCTGAGAACTTATATATATATATATATATATATATATATATATATATATATATATATATTTATGTAAGCTGCTGGTTAGGGCCAAGCCCATGTGTACCCTGGGGATAACATCTAAATTTTTTTTAAATTTCAAATGCTACGTCGGGCAGTCATAGTATTCTAATCTATTTTGTCTTAGAACTTTTGTCTAGCCTTTTGTGATTCATTTATAAGCCTCAAAGGAATTGAGTATTTGCCACAAACTCTGAATTTAAAATCCCTATATCTTTGGAACCCAATGTCGCAAATCTTTGATATTTCAAACTACATTATTTGATCTAACAGAATTCATAGCTTGAAATATCTAAGGTCTACATCATGGAATCCAAAGATATCGTGTTTTAAAAAGCAGAGTTTGTGGCAAAGACTCAATTACTTTGGGCCTTGGTTTGTAAATTTTGATTATAGTCTTGTATGTTACATTTTTATCCAATGTTTTTTAACACAAAGGGTCAAAATAGATTATTCTAACAGTTGCTCTTAAGTTTATACAGCCAATGACCATGAATGTACATCAAAACAATTTGTTTTAAAAGTAAAATATTACTGAAAGAAAATAGAAATCAGCCATAATACCGAGAAATCTTCGCCAACTTTTTCAGTTAAAGATGGGGCTTTGTACATTGGATCTTCAATTTACTTCTAAAAATAGGAGCAAAAGGGGAATTTGGAATTTCAAAAACTTTTAAATTTTTGGTCTCGACAAATATAAAATTTTACTTTTTAAACAAAAATGTGTATACACAGCCATTGTCATTAACTACATAAAATTGTGTATATTTTGACCATCTTTAAATCAGATATAAAGCTTCAGGGAAAAAATGTAGACCTCCTCCAGAATTGTATAGGTCCAAATTTTAGACTTCTAAAACAATGTGATAACTTAACTTAAATTTCACAATGGGACAATTTGCACAGAAATTATCTGATCGTTCTGGCCCAAAGGTATTGAGTCTTTTCCACAAACTCAAATTTTCTCATCTCTTTATCTTAAAGGTATAAACCTTTAATATTTCATACTTAGATTATTTGATCTAGTAAAATTCATAGTTTGAAATATCTAAGGTCTATGGCATCAGGTGGCAAAGATATTGTGACAAAGACTCAATTCCTTTGTAGACATTTTGAGCACAAGACAGGCTTCAAATACATTAACCATCCCTTTTAACCAAAATTATCATATTTCAATGTATTAATCAAAGTAATTGAGTCTTTGCCTGCATAAACTCTGATTTTTTAATCCCTATATCTTCAGAACCCAATGTAGACCTAAAACATTTCAAACTATGAATTGTGTTAGTTCAAGTGATCTATGTTTGAAATATAAAAGGTTTACACCATTAGGTTGCCAAAATATAAGCATTAGAAGATTTGAGTTTGTGACAAAAATTCCTTTGACAATAAAAAAAGCAGCAAAAAGTACAAGTAAATTATATTTTTGTAACAAATAAATCCCTAAATCAAATGGATGATTGTACAATGAACTTCTGTACAAAAGACACAATTCATACATATAGCATTTACATAAATATCTAAATCTTTGAATTCAAACATGACAACGTAAAATTTTCAATCCTCGGAGGAATTTCATCTTATAAAAAACTTTCGTTATGCCTCTCCAATTAATGATGGCACAATTACTACGGAAAGATCCGAATTTTTCTCTTCAAGATACTGATCCTCGCTATTCTCACAAGATGAGGGAGATCGAGAGTCATGTTCGAATTCGCCAAGGTTCTCTGAATTATTCTCGAATATGGATGCTCTGTAAATGGGCTCAGTTCCTTCAGATTCTCCTAAATCTTTTTTCATTTTTTTTGATTCTTCTGAATTAATCTCAAAATTTTCAGGTTCTTGTAAATCTTTTACAAAATCTATTGTTCTTTTCAAACCTCCTTCGGTTGCTCCTGAATCTGAATTGATTTTTTTGGGCTCAACTGAATCTTTCCCCAAACCTTTTGAGCCCAGCCTAAATCCATGACATTCTTTAAAATACTGTTTGAACCTCTCTGTTTCTCCTGAGACCTTTTCAAATTGTTCTGTTTCTCTTAAATGCTGGTCAAATGTTTTTGGTTTTTCTGAATGGTGAAAAAATAAGAATTCATTCTTCAGTAAACTTTTTGCAGGCATCTCAGTCCCGGAATCTTCATGTGTTCTGGGTTCTTTATTATGTGCAACCTGAGAATCCAAAACTGTTGAAGAATACTGCCCAAATAAATCTGGTGGATCAAATATGTACTTCTGATCTTCTGACTTACTTTCTTTGTTTTGTTCAGAATTTTTTTTTAAGTTTTCATAATTGTTCTGGGGTATAAACGCAATATCATCTTTTTCGAAATATTTCAATTTAGTTGTATATTTTGTGTTTTCATTTGAATATTCTAGCTCCCTAAGATTTATAAAAGCGCTAGCATAGTCAACTAGTTTAACATTTTCCTCTTTTACAATTTTAAACTTTCTTGCTTTATTAGATAAATGCGCATCTAGCTTCACTTGAGAACTGCAGTTAGGTAACTGAGAATCTAGAAGTTCTGACTTATCCAATTCTGAACTTATATTTTCTTGATGAACTTCCTGAGACAGTAGGTCTACAATTTCCTCACCAGAAACAAAATCATTTCCTTCTGATTCTACAGTAATAGAATTGTGTACTTTTCCCCCGCTCTGTTCTGGTTTGTTGGACACGCTGCAAACATCTTTTATCAGGGTTTTCAGAACTTTTGAGGTTGCAACCTCAGTGTTCGAAATTTCAATATCTGAATTTCCTGAATCATCCTCAGAAGATTCTGTTATTGCCTCCTCATCATCTGGTTTAGATTCATTTTTTTCTGACCACCAGACCTGATCCCATCCCAGTGTTGAATTTTCAGTCCCATATAGCTGAGCCAGATACCCGATGTTTCTGTTAAAGTAACCAGGATGCTGCAGATACTGAGCCTCTTCAAGTCGAGTTCTCATAATTGTCTTGACAAAGTGGGTTCGAACCTAAAACGTATTGATAGTATTTTTTATATATTATTAAAAAAACTAATTTATACAGCATAACGATTTGTCCATTCAGTGATAATGATAATTCATAGAATTTTTTTTTACTATTTTGTAGTCTTCACATCATTAGTTTAGTATTACGTATTAATATATCATATATATTATATTCAAAATTGTAAGTTGCTTATAAGCAAAATTAGAAAAGTAAAAGTCCATTATTAAAAAACATGCAGTTTGAAATAAGACTACTCAAATTTACATGTTAAATATATATTGTAAAGGTAAGTAGAAAAATTAAAATAATTGTAATATAAAATACCTTAACAGGATTGAACTCAAGTCTTCCCGCAGGATTTGTACACAAGTCTTGCGCACATGCACAGGGAAATCCTGGACGATCAACCTGGCACATGATACCACCTCGGGCACACTCACACGTGTCTGGTACACACGACCCAACGCAAGAACATCCACATATTTGTCTTGACAACCGTAGTTGTTTGCACTCTTCTTTCTCTCCAGGATCTATTTCTTCAACGCCGGCTTCACGTAACACCAATCTTCGTTCCTTACTGTCTACAGGAAGCAGAACATTCACATCTCCATCCTCTACACTTTCTCCTCTGGAGTCGGGTTCTAAACTTCTTTTCTGAGACAAATGTTCATCTAAGCTTGATACTTCCACAAAAAAATGATCATTCTCCATTCCGAGTGTATTACCACCCTAAAATAAAATATAAGTTTAGGTTTGCTACAACAAAGGACTGCCATAGAAAATAATGCATTTAATTCGAGTTTTTCTAGTACAATTACATTACGTATGCCTCCTGTTTTAAGTTAGTTTCGACAATCTGGGCTATGACAGGCCTAAAGTTGTGTCTGGAAGCACTTTGAAATTTAGGAGGTATACAGTTTATTTAAAAATTTGTTTTATGTATGTTAAACAGGGAGTAAGGAATAGAATGGAGATACAACTGACGCGATTCGCCCTATCATATGATTATGCATGCTTTGCAGACGGGTACTCCATTTTATAAGAAATATTCAGAATAGGTTATTGTATACGCGTAATTGTATTCAAATAAAGTACCATCTGCAAAGCATGTATAATCAAATGGTAGGGCGAACCGTTAATTGTACATAAGACAAATATTTCTTATTCAAATAAAGTACCATCTGCAAAGCATGTATAATCAAATGGTAGGGCGAACCGCTAATTGTACATAAGACAAATATTTCTTATTCAAATGAAGTACCATCTGCAAAGCATGTATATGGTAGGGCGAACCGCGTCAGTTGTATCTACCATCTATTCCTTACCTGATGTTAAACTATTGTAAAGGTTAATATTAAGAAACTAATATTATGAGGCTGACTCGTTTAAAATGTTTCTTCAACAAACGCGTATATGTACTTATAAACATTTCGAAAAATAGGCTTTCTATTTCAACTTTTAATTGTGGTTTTATCTGCGAGCATCTTCTATTTGTACAGTATAAAATTTTTTTTTAAGTTCCCGGATTTCATAATACATTTTCGCGCAATTTTTAATTTTAATCACTCATAAAACTTCCATGGAGTCAGGCGAGGTCCCACACAAAATTTGAGCTCGATCTGTTCAGCCGTTTTGACGTTTATTGGATACAAACAAACAAACAGACAGACACCCAAGCTAAGAATGTAAGTAGAGGGAATCAAGACTAAATTTCAATAACGTGGCAGGGTCTAGAAGTGCAAAAGATTTTTTGCCAAATTGCCACTCACCCTTAAGGAACTGAGAGGGGGCAAAAATGTTGCCATGCATTCAATCACAACACTTTTTTATTTAAAAGCGTTAGCTATTTTTACCAATTTTGTATATCAGTAAAACACAAAAAAGTGTCTGTATTTTGTTTTCATATTCAAATTTTCTATAGGGGGTCTTAATAAAACTTTTTATCAAAAACCTTTTTATTGATAAAAAGAGAGTCAAAATATCAAAATTTGTAAACACTCAAACTTTCTAATCCCTATATTTGCAACCTGATTGTAAAAACCTTTGATATTTCAAATATTGATTTCAAATGTGGGAAACAAGACCCCCTGGAAGAATCAAAATGATATAGCTTAAACTTTGCATATAAATTAAACGTTCACAAACAAAGGATTTTAAACCAAGCTAAAAACATTCTCGTGGTTCTATCGAGTTAAATTTAGGCAAACCGGCCATGGGATTCATGAGTTACGATCGGACATACAAACAGACAGCCAGAGATTACCACTGAATACATAAATGATGGTTATAAATTATAACTGCAAGGTTCCCTAAAACTAGTCAATACTAATTTATACGAATTGTACACACCTGAGATGGAACGCAAGTGAAACCTTGTCTCCTATTAAAAAAATAAACAGAGACATCTTGAAATATAACTTTTCGTTTCTTTTTGCTTGGTTCTCCCAGGCCGAGAGGGCTAGAATCCACCCTTCTTTTATACCCGGCCATCCTACACTGGCAACCTCCCAGCCTCTACACCCGGCCTCGACTTAGATCAATGCCTAGACTTCCAGCCTCCAAGTTAACTCCCGTTTTCAATATTCACTCCATCAATTTTACAATATTTTACAAATTCTTGTTAAATATTATTTGTTTGAAAAAGGAGCTGCAATCGTATTTATGGTATTATATTTTCAGTAAATAGTTCGGTTTAATCGAACCCATAAACGTTTAAAAACCATCATGCATTGTTAGCACTTAAAAAAAGTTCAATTTTCCAAAGATCTTTTTGCGTGATTTTGGCATCATTTCTGGGGTTAGGAAACAAATTTAAAAAACTGAATAACGTTATTTACAGTAATACTTTCTTTCTCACAGCTTAGTTTTAAGAGGGATTGTCTGATAAGTTCACTTAAGAAAATTATATGAATAAAAACACTTGTAATATGGAAGGGTGTATTTGATCGACTAGTTTACATAGTTAAAAAAGGTATCAATTTTTTCCAAAAAGGGGTTTTTAAGGGGGGGCACAAAAAATGTGCCCCCCTACACAAATGCTCTCGTACATCCCTGGGTTTCCAGCGAAAAGGGTAAATCGTTTCGTGAAATTTTCGCATTTTTTGTGAAAAAAAAAATATTTTCACTGAAGATTTCGCATTTTTTGCATTTCGTTCTCTAGCAAAAAACGAAAATTTTCGCGAAACATGAAGTGCGAAAATTTCGAAAAAAAACAAATGCGAAAATTTTGGGGGGGAAATGCGAAAATTTTGCTAAAAAAATTTCAGGCCCCCCTAAAAATTTAACAAAAAGTAGTCAATTCCTATTTCTTATTTGTTCAAAAAAAATAAGTTTACAAACTCCATTTCTCCCGCTTTCTACCTGCAAACTCCAGTTCTCCTACTTTCTATCTGTAAACTCCAGATCTCAGCTTCTGTAAACTCTAGTTCTCACACTCTCTATATGTAAAACCCAGTTCTCGTACTTTCTATCTGTAGAATCTAGTTCTATCCTTCTTTCTATCAGTAAAGTCCAGTTCTCCTAGTCCTACTTTCTAGCTGTAAACTCTAATTCTCCTACTTTCTAACTGTAAACCTTAGTTATCCTACGTTCTATCTGTAAACTCCAATTCTCCTACTTTCTATCTGTAAACTCTAGTTCTTACACTTTCTATCTGTAAACTTTAGTTCTCCTACTTTCTCTCTGTAAACTCTAGTTCTTACACTTTCTATATGTAAACTTGCCGTTCTCCTACTTTCTATCTGTAAAACCACGTTCTATTCTATTTTATCTGTCAACTTCAGTTCTCGTATTTTCTATCTGTAAACTCCAATTCTCCCACTTTCTATTTGTAATGATTGTAATTTTACTTGCATATAAGTATCAAAGTGATTTATTCACTTTGTATTAGTAAGATGAGAAAACAATTTTAACGGGTATTTCAGGTCATTTATTCAATTCTATTTTTGTTGGGTTTTCCATCCCTTGATGCTTTTATTTCATTTCATTTTTTTCCTCAAGTGGGGGGGGGGGGCGGAACTATGGATGTGGCCCGATGGGCCCAGGCCCCCTCTAATCCGCCCCCGGGTCATGCCCCGGGTAGAATAGGAAGTCTTTTTTTTAATAGAGTTTGTTAATGAATGCTCTTTGGTTAATGCTAGAGATGAGTGGAAAATTTAAATCAAACCCAACTAAACCCCATTATTTTGTATACATCGTGCAGGGGGTTGTATAAGTATCTGAACTGAACAGGTGTGAACATTGAACAAGATGTTTGAGTGGGCGTATTGGGGAGGGGTCCGGTCGGTCTAAAAGGCAGGTAGTTTCTTGAGTTTCAGGGGTGCGTACACAAATCACTTATGATATTTCCAGAAGAAAAAAAAATATAGAAAAAAGCGTGAGTATTTGTATTCTTAAGTTTTGAGATCAATAAAAATACGATAGCTATTTACCCCTTTAGTTTTTGTTTAAGGGTCTCACTCTAGTCTACTCTCAGTAAGATCTGTGTAGTGTGTAATGTGTATACTGTGCACTGTGTAGTGTGTTATGTGTAGCCGGAATCATATGTGTTATAATATCTACGCAGTTGAAGTCAGACATTTTTATTATAGATTAATTTCATAATCATAATTTAACACATTCATATTTAAAATCATTCTGATTACAAATAACAGCTCTTTAAAGGGGGGGGGGGTCAAACAATAAAACTGTAATTCAGTGGGAAGAGCACCGTGCAAAACTTGTTAGCCAGGAGGGGGTGCAGGGGGCGGAGCCTCTCCGCATTTTTTAAGGAATTAGCATTAAAAGTGAGTATTTTAAGCGATCAAAATAGAAAATTACTCATAAAATATGTAAAATTATTACTTAAGAACTTTACTTAAAAATTTTTCACTCAGCCATCAGACAAGAAAAATATAGATATATTATAGAAGGATAGGATAGCAATTGGTAATTAGGTTATTAAAAAAAATTGTTATGTCAAATACTGAAATACTATAACGATGGTAACGTTTTTTTAAAACTAAAAACTAAAATGTTCTTCAATGTAAAGTCAAAAAAACTTATTCTGAAGATAGAAAAGAATTTTATTCTAAATTTTTTACAACAGATACTCTGGACCCCACCCCCTGGATCCGCGCCTGCTCGTTTTTACACCAAAATTATGAAAATGTTCTATGCACCCCTCTTCGGAAAAATCCTTGCTATGGGCCTGAAAACATTGATCACTTATGTCATTCATTGTTCATGAATGTTGACAAGTTTTAAAAATTCCGTTATATTTGTTGAGGCGAAATTATATGTTTTGTTTAGAACAGCGAATAATAACATAGAAGGGTGAACCGTTATGATATGCATTGTATTTTTTTTTTATTTTAAAATTTTGTTTTTATTACTCTATCCTAGTTAATTTTTTAAATTTTATATTTTTTACAGAAAATTTGCTTTGCTTTTGTTAGAAAATAATGGTGGTAACATCTTAAATACTGTTTTTTTTTCAATTATTTTATTTATTCAATTATTTTTATGTTAAAGAAAATGTTTTATCCATGAATGATATTTATATGTACGACCTAAATATATCATATGTTTTGATTTGATTTAATTTATTTGAATTGTCTTAAGATGGTATGTTCTGTAAAATCTCTAATTGATTTTAAAGAAGACCTCTTTTTTTGTTTAACAATAATCACTTAAAACTCCCTGTTTACAGCTTCTATAGCATCCTGTAGTGCCTTATCACATTTATATCGATAACAAGTTTCAAGTTTATGATTCTATTTACTGGCAAGGAGTGGTAACACTGTTAAAAGATAAAGTGAAAAACCAGAAATAGAAATGTCACGCTACCTAGTGCATGGGTATTATTTTTCTCCATTTTATACTATCTCCATTTTTTCAAACACAAATTATAAAGCTGGGGTTTTCTTTTTTGCACCTTCAAATTGGCTATAATTTTAAAATCATGTAAACTTTAAAATATCAAGAGAATAACTAGGAGACCAAAAGTCTATCTTTACTTCATTAATTCAGTAGTTTTACATTCACGTGTTATAGGATAAATAGTACAAAATTAGCTGTTAGCTGTTTAAGTATTTGATAAAGCTTGAAAACCATAACCCCATTCTCATTAATTCATTCATGGTTCTTCAGGAAAAAATGAAAATGTTAACTTTTGATATCTAAAAGCTGTAAAAAAGATAAACGGAATGGCTGGGAATGAAACAGATCTGTTTAAGTTAATAGGTTTCAGCTTGGAACCTCTTAAAGAACCTGAGGTGGACTTGCATCAAACCATCAAGGAATGTAGACTTTTATTCCCAATCACTGTTATGACAAATAATTTTTCTCCATTAGAAGTACATGCTAGTTTTTTCACTTATCATTGGCAATTAGCTAGGCTACTTTTATCCTAAATCTTTTCATTCAAACGATCACTTCTATGTTTGCAGACATTTTACAATTGTCATACTAGTGCCCGGCACTGACCGTGAATTTTAAAGACATTTTTTTTAAAATTTGAATTTTTATGAAAAAATGATTTCGAATTTTTTATAGCCTATGTTCCCCCCATGGTACCCATGGGTTCTTTTAAAAATGTCAGCCAATTTGGCATATAACATATAAATATATTATATATATATGAGCGAAGAGTTTTATTTTACTTATCATATTATTATTATATTTTTTTTTAATTCAAGCAGAGAATGATTTTAAAACCTGACTATTTTTATTTTCAAAAAACTTTCTAGTAATTTATTATTTTTAGGCTATCTGTTTAGTATCTAGCATTTTCTTCCTTGTAGCCTCGTTTATTTTCAATCTCGCCGTCATACTCAACATTTGTATCACTGGAAAAGCAAGGGTAAGCTATAACACACTATGCCGTTCTTCATGCAACCTTTTATATCTAATTAAAAATCTCAGCTTTTAACCTGCTTTAAAAGACGCGGATTTTTTTGTTTAAATTGATGCATTTTCAAAAATTATGAACATTTTTGCCGGGAAAAATTTGTCAACTTCCTTGTGGTCATGCGATGCGAGTTGCCAAACAAAAATTGGGCCCTATCAGTTTAGACGTTATAACGTTTATTGGATACTAACAAACAGACTGTATGACGAGTCAAATTCATATATACATAGATTCAAATACTCATTTTACGATTCTCAAAATTAGGTAGTTTTTTTAAATCGCAGATTTGATTTTACGATGAAGACAGCAAAATTAATTCAAAACAAACAAAAATTAAATAGTTCGATAAAGACATAAAAATTAAAAATAAACTGGTATATAAACCAGGGGGATGATATAGTTCTCTACCTGTGTGCTCAGTTTGCTCTACTGTACACTTACAACTGTTATATTGATATACTATATGGTTAGGCCAGAATCAACTTATAATAAACAAACATGCAGTACTCTCTCGGTATAGTTGATGGCCTATACAATTAGTAAAGGATTAGCGTACATCATCACTCTAAACACTATAACCTCGTTGATATTAACTTAGAAATTGACAATAATTATTATTTTTCTTTCAGGTAGCGTATTTCCGCTTGTTTCTACTATATTCCATCCTGCATTTTTGTTTTCAGGTGAATATTTTTACTTATAAGTTATTCATATATTCATTATATTCATTATATTCATTATATTCATTAAATTAAATTCTGTTATTTTTTAGTTGACAGTAGGGTATATTGATACAAAAGAAATACTCAGAGCTGCAGTTGAACCGTCAAAGGTAATTCTCTCGTTTTATCTTTTCTTTGAATTAATTTATATTAAAGAAAAAAGTTTAGTTTTCTTGGTAAGATTCGCCTCGCAATGATTGTAAGACCCCAATAACTTGCCCTAATTAACTTAACATTCTAACGAAATTTCGTAATTCTCTCTCTCTCTAAAAAACTATATTGTCTTTATTATTTACCATTTATATTTGTTTAAATTTAGGTTCTTGACTGGTTGGATAGATACTCACCGCTGATCAGTCGAAGCGTTCTTGGAATTTTGTTCCTTCTTGTATCAGCTTTGACTATTGAAAGGTATTGATTAATATGAAAATGAGGGGGGGGGGGAAACGTCATGTATGTGTGTCTGTACCAAGAGAGTGTGTGTAATTAATACCGAACCAAAAGCGTGTACTGAAGCAGGGGCGTAGTGGAGGTTAAGCCTAGGGGGGTGCAGTTTGGCGCGCGTCAGTGTGCCGAATTATTTTTTTGTGCACCCCCTAACGATTGATGTGCGAGCGGGGGAAGGCAGGCGGCCATGAGCCACCACTATTTCCCCTTCCGTACCACCACATTTGACTCTTCCGGGCAAAACTACTTTTTTAAATGGTATATTTAGGGCCTTTAAAATTTAGCTTATTAGCTCCAGGAGTAGCTGAGGTTTAGCTTATTAGCTCACGGAGTAGCTGAGGTTTAGCTTATTAGCTCCAGGAATAGCTGATTGTAGGACGAAGGAATAGTAAACTTGTAGATAAGAAGTTTAAGCTTGAGATTGTCATCCTCGTCCAATTCTTGAGCTGTTTCTGACCAGGAGGCTGTGTTTTCGGCCATGGTTCTTTTGTTGTCTGGGGTCACCACTTTAGAAGTACATTTATTGCTTCTAGTTGTAAATACATGTTAAATAAATAGTGTATAAAAGGAGAGGAAGTTGAGAAGGTCTTCTCCGGTTCCAGGGTCCGACACAACTGATTTGCGGATTTCATAATCCTCTTTCAGGGATTTCATATTCTCTACAGTATGAGAATTTTTTTCATCTACAATATTTTTTTTCTAATCGATTGAAATCTTTTGTAGTCTCATTTAATTTATGTTATTTCTTTTAATCTCCTCGTTTAATGTTTACTCCCATAAAATATAATAAATGGAATACAGGGAATACATGGAAAACAGAGAATACAGAGAATACAGGAAGTACAGAATATTCAGAATATACAGAGAATACATGGAATACAGGGAATACATGAAAAACAGAGAATACAGAGAATACAGGAAATACAGGAAATACAGAATATACAGGGAATACATGGAATACAGGGAATTACGGGAATACAGAGAATACAGGAAATACAGAATAAGGAATGCAGGGAAAACAGGGAACGCAGGGAATACAGAATATACATGGAATACAGGGAATACATGGAATATTATAATTAAATTCAACATTTTATTAAGCATGACAAGGACGTACAATTATTTCCAAAGTATTTTCTGAAATCGAAATTATAAAAGGAGTTCTTTTTTTACCCTTGACCGTTTTCAAGACAATGTCAGGTTTTCCATTTTCGAACATATCCTGAATTTGAATCATTGATTTACAAAATAAATCACAAAAAATAAAAATGATCGATGAAGATAAATTAACTGCTTGCTGAATTATATCTATAATTTAAGTTTCCACATTTTATTTGTTATATGAGAGAATAAAGCTGATTTCATTTACTGCATTTCTATAGTTAAATCTACATTGTAAGAATAAAATGATATTAATATTTTGATTTCTCAATGCTGTAATGTTTCTTTAATGATAAAAGAACAATACGTTTTAATTTTATATTTTGTTTATATTTTACCTTATCAAAAATCTTGTTTTGTGACGTAAGTGCGTAAATACTTGAAAATTGTCATTGATATGAATTCAAGTAATTGTCTCAAAACCAGAATATGTTTCTAAAACGTGACATGAGCTGAAATCCGGTCATTATTTCAAAATAGGGATATGTTCAAAAATTAAAACAAGAATCATCAAAAACTAATTCTCACGCCTTATTTTTAGTTTAACGTTGACATTTCTTGTTTTAATAAATAGTTTTGGCCATTTTCAATAAATGTATGGTGTAGTTTTGCTCGGGTTGGATTTAAAGAAATATACGCTTGAAAATGATAACTTTGCAGATTTGGCCCATTTCCAACACTCACTGTTAGAAATGGGCCAAGTTTTAGTATTGGAACTACTTTCCCTGAATGGATATATTATAAACTCTTTTTTCCGCGGCATTTGATCCTAAATATGTTGAGAATACGAAATTATATAAAAACTCTTGCTATGTGGTTCATATATCTGGGATTGGCTGTAGTATATCCAGAAGTAAGTTGCCTAAAATATAATGTAAAAATATTTATCAAGAAGAGAAAATGGTATAAAACATGCATATTTCTACAGTTTTTACATCTTAAGCAGAAGCTCCTTTTGTTAGTCTTTTAAGAAGTATTTAATATTTATTTATTTGGCAAACAAAAGAGAAAAGATAGTATTTCTGAAAATTTGGAAGTCAAAGCTTTAAGGTTAACCAAAAACTATTCAAATTTAATGACAACCAGAGAAACTTTGGGTTTAGTCTTTAAAGTAGTTTTTTAAAAGGTATTTATCATGTGTAAATTAATTAGCGAAAAAAAGCAATACATAAACACTGAGGAGAACCTTAGGAGAGCTAGGTATGAAAATTAACCATGCAGTTCCCGTGCAATCGTCTCTGAAGTCTCTACCTTTAAGGGTAACCCTGTAAAATAAAGTTTGGGGCTCAAGCTCTGTAAAATAT